>NC_056731.1:1944328208-1944343208 GCF_019279795.1 Protopterus annectens
ACACAGTACAGCATGTAAACACATTAACGCTCCATAGAAACAGTACGTTTTCGTTTTAAAACGTCATCAGATGTGGGCTGGTTGACATTCTACAAGCATTTAAAGGCTTAACAATCAAGGTTTCTCCAATCAAAACACATTAATCAAGACATATCAGTTGAAGCTGATTTTGAAAAAGCATTAAAACCAAGGTAAAAATAGTTAAGAACAAGGCAAATAAAAACTGAATATAAAAAATGAAAGATATACTTGATGTATAACTGCATACACAGAGCATACACTGAATACAGAGAGCTCTGGTGGCTTGTAACTTTGCAAGCCAACAGGTGGCCAGGTCTAAATGACTGTATTTCGTTAGCCCCTCTTCTCAAACTAAGAGCTGCTAAATTATAAAGCTCTTGAATATGAGTATGTGTACTGCCTTACTAGCCTTTGATTCTCTCATGCATATTTGGTTGCTCTACTGGATTTTTAAATAAACAATGATTTTTTATGAATATTTAAAAGGCATTAGTTATGTATTTATATGTGTATTTATTTTGTTTGTTTGTGTCTTTCGGCTTTTCCCGGTTAGGGGTCGCCACAGCAGAACTCCGGTCCACTAATGATTGGTAGTTGATTTTTACCTGCTGAGTTATCAGCCCTGACGCACAACCTTCAACGAAGGTATGCCCATTCACACATGTCTCCACGCAGAAGACGCTCTAGCTGAGAATCGAACGGCACAGCGTCTTATGTGTATTTATATATGTATTTATTATACTGTTTTTTACTTTTATTTTGAAAGTAAAGCAATTTTCTATTAATGTATTAACATGGTATTAATCGTTTAACTGCATTCAGTTTTTATCCCTTTTTAAACTACACAAATAAGATGTTCTTCATCTCTCATTGCTGCAGTCCTTACATATGGGTAATCCGCTGTCCTCGGTCGGCCCGAATACCGAAGTATTAGGCTGACGTCGGTCATGGGCGCTCAGATCTGACATCAGAGCGTCAGGGTATTAAAGCGCATGACCGACGTCATATCCTCAGTCTTTTTTGCCACATGGTCCGATGCAGAAGCAGCGTTTGCAAGTGCCGTTCGGCGTTCTGAAATTTTCGTATTCTGAGTTTCAGACCGAAACCAAGTTGGGCTAAGTACCCCGTTGGGGAATATTTATGTTTTTTCTTGCCTCAGTTAATTCCGGATGTCAGAAAAAGTGAATAATTGTATTTCTTATGGGAAACAGATACCGCATAGGGATTACCACTCTCTTTGTATTCCTTGTTTGGGACCTGAGCACGACTTAGTCGGGTGTTGCTTTTGTGCTAGGTTTAATAAGCGCACCGTTAAACGTAGGTTAGATTGCGCTAGGCTTGTCTTCGGTAAGCGGTGTAATTATAATATGCCGTCGGATCCTCCAACACCCGCTACCGCGAAGAAGCGCAAAGACAAATCTTTAAAGTCCAGGCAGGATGAGTCGTCCATTCCGGACGCCGGTTCTTTGGAAACTACGGTGGAATCTGTGGATCCAGCCGAGGTTTCAGTTGAGTCTCAGGGGGAGGCTTTAATTTTGCAAGATGTGGCCTCTCAGGAGTCAGGTCAGGCTGAGGGGGGCCTCTCAGGTTGCTGTTCTCTCTTCCTTGCCTAAGGTGGTTAGGCCTTCTCCTTCTGTCTCTAAGGCTCCTTCCAAAGGCAGGCCTGGTTTGCCTTCCACGGGTGTCAGTCCTAGTTCTGCAGGTTCTGTGCCTAAAAAACACATGCTTAAAATGGCAGAAGATTTAATTTCTTTAATCAGAGGTTCTATGCCCCCTCCTGATAAGAGGCCTAGGGTGGAGCCAGAGGTGGAAAGTTTGGAGCAGGCTTCAGATTACTCAGAGTCTTGCTGAAGACATTCAGGATTTTCCTCCTTATTCTGATTCAGGCAGAGGATTCCACTCCTTCTGCTTCTCCTCCAGAGGATTTTTCTTTTCAGAAACCCTGCATTCTATGAGGGAACATTTTAAATGGGAAGGTCAGGATTTCTCAGATTCCGAAAGAGGCTTAGGAATTTTTGTTTTACCACAACATAGGCCCTTGGCTATACCTCCTGTTTTGGATGTTGTTCAAGACGTTTTCTCGAGGCTTCCCTTAATCCAGACTCTCTGCCTCCTGCCAGTTAAGCCTGACAGGTATTACAGAGTACCTGAGGCTCATAAATATCTGTATAAGAGTCCAAGGGCTGACCCAGAAACTATTAGCCAGGGACCTAAGGGTGTCAGGGCTTCTGTTGTAAAGAATCCAGTTCCTATTGATAAAGATGCTAGAGCTTTGGATAGATGGGGTAAGAAAGTGTATACCTCTTCCACTTTAGCAATGCGGGCTTTGAATTGCCAGTTTCATATGTTGAAGTATCAGAATTTTCTCCTTACTCAACTAAAATCTAAAGTGGATGCTTTGGCAGAGGGCATAGAGTGTAAAGAATTACAGGATTTGGTACATGCCTCTGAACAGGTGGGTAAGCATTCTTTGCAGTGTGGTTTCGATGCTTTACAAGCTTCTTCCAGGGTGGCTGCCACTGGTTCAGTTATTCGCAGGCACGCCTGGCTTAAGGATCAGAATTTGTCAGAGCATGTTAAAACTAGAATTTTGGATGCTCCTTTACAGTCTGAAGTTTTGTTTGGTTCTCCTGTGGAGTCTGTCTTGAAGAAAATGGAAGACAAGGCTAAGTCTATGCAGACTGTTAAAGATTTTTTGCAAGTGCAGCATCCTAAGTTTAGCAGGAATTGGCCTACTAAGGGATGGGCTTATCCTTCTTCTGATTCACAGTCTAGGGGTAGATCTGGACGTGGTAGGGGCAGAGCGCAGGGTACTTTCAGGCCTAGAACATGGAGTTCACCTGCACAATCTACAGGTGAGGGCAGGGGCCAGTCCTTTCGTAAACAGGCCCAATGACCTGCATTTTCAGCTGCCAGATTCTTCCTGTCTGGCAGCTCCTTTGGGAGGAAAGTTGGCACTCTTCAAGCAAAACTGGCTTTTAGTCACCCAGGACAAATGGGTGTTGGACATTATAGACCGAGGCTACAAGTTTTATTTCCATACATTGCCTCCTTTCAAAGGCATGCCAGACGTTCCTCCTCAGCAAAGGGTAGAGGCTCACAAGCAGATTTCTTTACTTCTTCAAATGGGAGCTATACAGCAGATCCCTCTGTCAGAAGTGGGCCTAGGATTTTATTCTCGCCTGTTTCTAGTACCAAAGAAAAGAAACACTTGGAGACCGATTTTGGATTTATCTATCCTCAACACATACCTAGACATTCCAAAATTCAAAATGTTGACGTTGCAACAACTTCTACCTCTGTTGGGCAAAGATCACTGGATGGTAACTCTGGATCTCAAAGAGGCTTATCTTCATGTTCCTATCAGGCCCAGTTGCAGGAGGTACCTGCGTTGGCTGGGACTTTACATTATCAGTTCTCTGCATTGCCCTTTGGCTTATCTACTGCGCCCAGGGTGTTCACAAAGGTTCTGGCTCCAGTGATAGCCTTCTTCGGTTAAGAGGAATACAAATTTATCCTTATTTGGACGATTGCCTGATTCTTGCTCAAGACAAGTACGAACTTCTTCATCATCTACAGTATGTGATGGCAGTGTTAAGGTGCCTAGGGTATTCTGTGAACGAAACAAAGTCCAGTCTAGTACCCTCTCAGGAAATGTGCTTTCTGGGTGTGAGACTGAATACAGCTTCCCAGATGGCTGTTTTGACCCCGGACAAGCAAAAGAACCTTACTCTTTACTTCCATCAATTGTCTCTACGGTCCAGGCTGACTGCAAGGACAGTCCTTCAAGCCTTGGGGTTCATGGCATCTTGTATTCTGGTGCTTCCCAATGTCAAACTGCATATGAGGAAGCTACAATGGTATCTCAAAAATGTATGGACACAACACTGCCAAGATCTGGACACTGTCATTCAAATAATACCTTGCATTCAAAAGGAATTTTTGTGGTGGGCTCAGGAATGTCACCTAAACAAGGGACTCTCTGTGACCCGACCAGAGGCGAGTCAGATTTTAACGACAGATGCCTCGGACAAGGCTTGAGGAGCACACCTCAATGGAAAATGGGTGCAAGACACGTGGCCTGCCAGACTTCAACATTTACATATCAACTTGAAGGAGATGTTAGCAGTCCAATTTGCATTAATGGCTTTCAAGGATTTACTTCACCCAGGGCAAGTGTTGATTCTAACAGACAACACAACTGTCATGTGGTACATCAACAAGCAAGGGGGAACCCATTCGTACCCTCTTTGCAGGCAAGCAATGATTTTGTGGGAGACTGCTCTCAGTTTACACCTCAATCTTCAGGCAAGATTTCTACCAGGAGCACAGAACTCCTTAGCAGATGTTTTGAGCAGACAGATAGTGGATCCCCATGAGTGGAAATTGGATCCTCATGTATTTCGAAAATTGACAGTGATATGGGGAACTCCAGACATAGATCTGTTTGCTTCTCCACTAAATTTCCAGTTGCCAAAGTTTTGCACAAAAATGTTTCATCCCACAGCTTGGAAAGTGGATGCTCTATCATTCAGTTGGAGCAATCTTCACATCTATGCCTTTCCACCTCTGCCTCTCCTCCCCAAGGTACTCTTGAAGGTCAGACAAGACAAGCCCTCCATGATACTAATAGCTCCAGATTGGCCTCGACAGCACTGGTACCCTCTGCTGAGGAGTTTAGTACAGGAGCCTCCATGGCCTTTGCCTTCGATTCCGCACCTTTTGTCACAGGAGGGCAATCATTTCCTCAATGTCAGGATTCAGTCCCTGCATCTAACAGCCTGGCATATTCTGTTCTAGAACCTGGAGGGTCGCAGCTTCCACAACAAGTTTTGAATGTTATTTTGGAGGCCAGAAGGCCTAGTACAAGGAAAGTTTATGCTGATAAATGGAGGAGATTTTTAATTTGGAGCAAAACAAAGGACTTTGATGTTTCCAGGCCTGATTTAAGTGTTTCTCTTCAATATCTTACAGAATTATTAGACAAGGGTTTGTCTTTCTCCTCTATAAAAGTTCATGCTGCAGCCATTTCTGCTCACTATGACTGTGACCCTCCATTATTCTCTCATCCTTTGTTTAAGCAATTTCTTAGAGGGGCAAAGAACATAAGACCCCAATTAGAGCTCCTACTCCTGCCTGGGATCTCAATTTTGTGTTGGAAAAACTTACTTTACCTCCTTTTGAACCTGCAGCTACTGCTGAGTTAAAGTTTTGTCTTGGAAGACTGCTTTTTTGTTGGCCATTACGTCTGCTAGGAGGGTTTCTGAATTACAGGCTCTTATGGCAGTTGAACCCTTCCTAATTTTTCATAAGGATAGGGTATCTCTGCGTACTAATCCTACTTTTATGCCTAAAGTGGTTTCAAATGTGGCCTTGAACCAATCAATTCATTTGCCTACTTTTTATGCAGATCCCCAAAATAAAGGGGAGAAAATTTTGCACACTTTGGATATTCACAGGCAGTTACGTTATTATTTGAGCAGGACTAAAGGGTTCAGACAGTCTCAGCAGTTGTTTGTTTCTTTTGCTTTGGGTTCTCAGGAAACCTGTTTCAAAACAAACTATTTCTAAGTGGATTGGCTTTTGTATTGCTTTTGTTATTCTCATCATGGTAAGGAGATTCGGCTGGAATCAGACCTCACTCCACTAGGGCTACTGCCACTTCTACAGCTTTTTAAGGGGAGTAGCTACTAAAGACATTTTGGAAGCAGCTACTTGGAGTTCAGTGCATACTTTTTCTAAACATTACCACCTTCCTCTTTATTCCAAATCTAGGGCTGGATTTGCCACTGCAATCTTACAGGGCATTTTGGCAGCTCCCAATGTTTTATGATTTTGCCAGACTCCCTTTACCTCTGCTTTGGGATTCTACCCATATGTAAGGACTGCAGCAATGTGAGATGAAGAACATAGTACAGTTTTGTACCTACCATAAATGTAGATGTTCGAAGATCCACATTGCTGCAGTCCAATTTACCCTCCCTCCTTCCCCTCTGTAGTTTGGAATGGTTGTATGATTTGGGTGGTAGCTGTTATTTGTACATGCCTTTTGGGAAGTATTCTATTTTTGGCTGTGGCCTTTCTTTTTAGGGCCTTCTGACATCTGGGGCAAGAAAAGACTGAGGATATGACGTCGGTCATGCGCTTTAATACCCTGACGCTCTGATGTCAGATCTGAGCGCCCATGACCGACGTCAGCCTAATACTTTGGTATTCGGGCCGACCGAGGACAGCGGATTACCCATATGTAAGGACTGCAGCAATGTGGATCTTCGAACATCTACATTTATGGTAGGTACAAAACTGTACTTTTTTTTTAAATTTAGGTACATGCCTTTACCACAAGATGGTGCTATTTTCAAGTTTATCATGGCCTTGTGTGCTCTTTATATTCAGTATTCATGATGGTGTTTTATTTTGTTTTATTTTTTAAAATATTAGTAGTTTCAGTGAATTAATAGGTATGTTTTAACATTTAGGTGAAGATTCTGCAGTTATACATCAAGTATTTATTTCATTTTTTTATATTCCATTTTTATTTGCATTGTTCTTGACTATTTTTACCTTGGTTTTAATGCTTTCTTTCAAAATTAGCTTCAAAATGTCTTGATTAATGTGTTTTGATTGGACAAACCTTGATTGTTACGCTGTTAAATGCTTGTAGTATGTCAACCAGCCCACATACTGTTTCTATGGAGCGTTAATGTGTTTATGTGCTGTACTGTCTTATACTGTGGAGAGAATATCCTTATTAAAAGTTTCATAGGTAGATACCAGGCTATCTGCCCTAGGGCATTTATAAGCCTAGCCAGAGTGTATTTGGCTTCCGCCTCCCTATTAGATTAGCGTACTGTGCCTCTGTAAAGTAGGTCACAGAAGGTACCCTTTTAAGATTAGTTTACTGTGTCACTGTCTAGCAGGGACACAGAAGAGATCCCAGGGGTGAATTTGCGATTTCCCATCCACGCGTCCAGATTTCACTTGAAGAGGGTCAGCGAGGGGCTATGTCTAATTGGGATTCTATTCCAGAGTGAGCGGAGCCTCTGGGAAATGAATCTGTCCCTCCAGCATGTCCTGTTTATTTTTGTGCTGAGGTTTAGGTCCCTGGAGCATGTAGCTCTAAGGGACTTGGATTTTTTGAGGTGGAGCATGTCCATTAATTCTGGGTTTGACATGGCTTTGTACGTCAGGCATAGATCGCCTCTGAGTAGGCGGTAAGCAACTGAGTAGAGCTGGAGTTTCTTTAGTCGAGCTGCATAGGACATCTGTTCGTAGCCCATGATTCTCTTGGTGAGGTACTTTTGGGGTCTCTCCAGTTGCTGCAGGTGTCTGGTAAGGTACATCCCAAAAGGGGCATTGTATTCAATTATGGGCCTGATGAGTGACGAGTAGAGGGGCACAATGACCTCTCTTGATCTAGATGCGAACCCTTTTGTGATAAGGTGGGCTATATAGAAGGTATTTCTAACCACTTTGGCAACGTGATTATCAAAGGAGAGATTACTATCTACGTTGGTCCCCAAATCTCTAATTACTTCTTCCATACTTAATGGATTACCACCTATGTGGTAATTTGTGGGCACCTTGTTTTTCCCAACGGGGATGACTATGCACTTTTTAGCATTTAGCTTGAGGCCGTGGCTCTGGCACCAAGCATCCGTCTCTGTGAGACCCTTTTGGAGGATGCTTGTGTCAGCTGGAGATTCGATTATGGCCCCCAGTTTGCAGTCATCTGCGAACTTTGTCAGCCCTAATCCCCCCCGTGTTAGCCTGAACCTCTGAGAAGTATATACCGAAAAAGAGAGGTCCCAGAACTGAGCCCTGTGGGACGCCACTTGTAACTTGTTTGGATTCGGACATGGCACCTGCGATTCTGACCCATGTGGGTTCTGTCTCTGAGCCAGTTTGCAACCCATCTTGTGATATAGGGGTTGATCTGGAGTAACAGCTGTCCTTATGCTTTATTGTGGATCCTCCGAGGTTCTTTTTTACTTGGTTTCATTGCTTTACGGACCTTTTTTGGCTTATTTGTGGATATTTTTCCACATGATTTTGGGACACTTGATGTTTTGCAAATTTTAGCTAGGCCTGGACATTTTCTATGTAAGAAAAGGCTTCTGTCCTGCAACCCTACCCCATAGTCCAGACATATGGAGAGTACGGGAGATTGTTGTCACATGTAGTACACAACCAGTACTTGCCAGAAATTTCTGCAGCTCTTTCCCTATTGCTGTAGGTCTCTTTGCAGCCTCCCTAACCAGTTTTTGTCTTGTCTTTTCATCAATTTTGGAGGGATGTCCAGTTCTTTGCAACGTCAATGTTGTCCCATTTTTTTTCCACTTTTTGATGACTGTTCTTCACTTTGTTCCATGGTATATCTTCTTCTGCTTTCGGCTTTTCCCGGTTAGGGGTAGCCACAGCGGATCACCTGTCCGCTCATGATTGGCAGTGGAGTTTTACGGTGTTGAGGTTCCAGCCCGGCGCCCAACCTTCCACAGAAGGCACACACATGCACACACTCACACCTATGGCCAATTTAGAGTGTCCAATCCACCTACAGCTTGTCTTTGGGATGTGGGAGGAAACCGGAGCACCCAGAGAAAACCCACACGACCGCAGGGAGGTCATGCAGACTCTGCACGGAAGGTACCTCAGCTGAGGATCGAACCGGAGAACCTCTTGCTGTGAGGTGGCAACGTTAACCTCTGCACCACCGTGGCTACCCATTCCATGGTATATCTAATGCTGTGGAATTTTTTTTTATACCCTTCTCCCCTTTAATGCTTTGTAAGCTCTCTGCGAACCATGGCTTTTGCTGTAGCAGGCAACTGAGTAAATGTCAAGAAAATCCTACTAGGACAGCTGAACTTTATTTGGGGTTAATCAAAGTCTCTTTAATTGATGGCAGGTGTGTACCCAAGGATATTGAATGCTGTAATTAAATCAAAAGTTCCTTTAACTAAAGTATTAGTTTAAGGGTGTGCATACACAACAAAGTATTAGTTTAAAGGTGTGCACACTTATGCAACCAGTGTATTGTAAATTTTTTTTAATATATTTTTCCTTTAACAAATTTATTTGTTTTTTAATTGTATTGTACAGGTTATAGGTCACATTAATGGTGGGAAAAGTTTTAAATGATTTATTGTGGTCACATTTTTTTACATCTCAAAAAAATGGCAGTTTAACATGGGTGTATAAACTTTTTTCTATCAACTGTATGTATATGTATATAATGTATGTATATATATGAAAAACAAATTTTTCACCCAAAATGAGAGAAGAGACAGTGAACCAATATCTTGAGTGCTTTTGTTCCTTTATTTAATGTCATAGAACGTCATCAAAAAAATGCAAAGATGCAACAAAAATGCCTGTGTCAAATGGGTAAGTTACAGTTGTAAAAGATACTAAATAACCAATGAAAAAGTGGTAATACTACGTAGTCAGGTATAGTACCTTCTGATCATTAACTGATGACATCAGATAAAAACAACCTGTAACCATCCCCTCGTAAACTTTAGTAATGATTAAACCTGATTAAAACATTTCATTTAGTTTCAGTTTAAAAAGAAGTTATACAGTCAAGTAAAGTAATCAGCCAGGCTTGTGTTTAAACGGAAACTTGAAAACCATGTATTTTTACATGAAAACCTGATATCTGAGAGAGAAAATCTTTCTCTTTTAAAATAACCTGTGTTTCAAAACCACATTCCTTGCATAAAAAACTGAATGAGTAAATAGTCACTTTAGTTATTACAAGCACAGTCTTGTATAGTCGTGAATGAAATACTCTGAGCAGTAAAAGTAATAATCTGGAGTAGGGACGTCATTTGTCAGCAACCTGTGGGTCTTGGATCCGATATCGGATCCGAGCCGGCAACTTGTAGCATAGCTATGGATCTGAGCTCCTAGCTCCTCCCCTCACCCATAATCCCCTGCCAACCTCCTATGACCCCAGATCTAGTTTGCCGCGCTTGATTGTGTAGCTAGATTTTAGAGCTCCTAGCGTTTTCTTAGCAGATAAGTGAATTTCTTCATTTGTTTTATCAAACGTTGTATTTGTAATTTGTGTGAGTGGTTAGGTTCCTATCTAGTTTAATTTTTTTTTTTGGTTTTCACCCTCCCCTCGCTGCTAGTTAGTGTGTCTGTGTGTGTTTGTGTTTGGGGCCTGGTGTGCTTGTGTAGTGTACTTTAGTTTTGGGTATGGCAGAGGGCCCAAAACCTATTTTTTCTAAATGCACCGAGTGTGGCCATAAGCTATCTCCGGCTGATGGCCACACTCTGTGTGTTCGGTGCCTTGGGGTTGAACACCTCTCTTCAGGATGTACCATTTGTGCAGCGTTCAACCCCAGGGCACTGAAAGAGCGGAGGTCGAAGCTTGTCCTGGCGGGTCTTTTGCCTCCGGATTCGGCTCTGGCCTCCCCTCCTCCTGTGGCACCTCCTCAGCCTGTGGTGGTAGCCATTCCTGCCCCCTTTCCCCCCGGCCGGAATTCAAACTCCCACTAAAGCGCTGGAGGGCAGGGAGGCCAGGAGGGAGAAACGGAGGGAGAAGCACCACAAGCGGCGGGCCGAGGCCACCGCTTCGGCCCCCCCGGCTAAGCAGGCTTCTCCCTCCACAGCTTCCAGGTCTCCTCCTCCTCGGCTCCGATCTCCTTGCTTCTCCCCGGGACCCGATGAGGAGGAGACCCGATCTCCGTCGAGGTCATCGAGGCAGCACTCCAGGCCTGCCTCGGTGGCCTCTTTGTGATCTACATACAGCCTGTCAGATGCAGACTTGGACCGGATGATGTGAAGGTTCATCCAGGCTCAGCTGCAGATGGGAGTGCTCTTGCCTCCCCCCCTTTGGGGGGGAGCTCGACCCCTTTCTTTGCTCCGATTGCTCCTTTTCCGACCTGCTTTCCGGGTTCGGAGGCGGGCAGCATCGGAGTCAGGGGTGGGACGGCACCGACAGTACTGGGTACTTCGGATCCGACCCTGCCCTCGAGTTTGTCGGTTCCATCATTGGATCCGACCTCTCGGAGCTGTGGGCTGAGCTTCGGATCCGGGGGTTTCAGGGTGCCTTCGGCTCGGTGCTGGTCGGAGCACACTGGTCCCTCGGATCCGACGGTCTCGGCGCTAGTTCCGATCCCTTCATCGGATCCGAGTGGTAGTCGACTTTCGGAGCCCAGGGAGAGTGGCACCCCTTGGCCTTCGATGCAGTGGAGAGGGCTCTGTCAAGAGCGTCCAGACCCCTGGCCCTTGCCTCGGCTCCACCCTGCACTCCCTCTCTGCTGGATCAGGCTTCCATCACCCGGCCACAGGGACAGCCTGCTTCGATGTCCCAGGTTGTTCCATTGGATCAAGATATTGCTGGTGAGACTTCCTCGGACAGCCCCCCCGAGGAAGTGCCTCGCAAGCACAAGTGTAAGAGGAGGCACGTGGACTCCCCCGAGTCCTTAACAGAGGACACGGACTTGGATGAAGGGGAAGGCTCCCCAAGGTCACCCCCGGAGGATGTCTCCTTTGGAGACATCATGGAAATGCTTAGGATCAGAGGTGGGTGGTCTGCCCCCAAGGCTTCCTCTGACGAGTCCATGTTCCTGGAGGCATTCGAAGCAGGCCCATCTACCTCTTGGGTGTCCCCTCCGGCCGACCCCCTGGTGGACCTTATTACCACCAGGGCGTGGAAGGAGCCGGACATTGTGGAGCCAGTCCCTAAACGCCCAGACAGGATACTGAGCCCCCCCCGTAGACCGGTCCCACTGGAGCAAGGGTCCCCCCGTAGATGCCATGTTGACGGCGGCAGCCACGAAGAGGGAACTAGCTCAGGAGAGCCCCTCGGTTCATCCACCAAGCAAGGAGTTCCGCTCGATGGATCACCTTGGGAAGTGGGTTTTTAGTTCAGCGACCTTCTCGGTAAGGTCTCTGAACTATATGGCACATGTCATCAGGATGCAGCGGGATCTTATCAAAGAATACGCTGCTTCCCCCCCTGAGTCCATGTCGGCGGAGGACAAGCAGTTGTACTCCACTCGAATGGCCACTCTAATGTCCATCTCCAATACCTCTATGCGGCTTTTGTCGCACGCTACTGAGGTTGCGCTAGAGCTAGCAGAGCGGGCCTAGTCATGAGACGTCAGGACTGGCTCCGGCATTGTGACTTCACGGAGCCCTTTAAGGCGTCCTTTGCGAACGCCCCTTGTGATGGTTCTGCCTTGTTCGGCAAGACCATTCGCGAAACACTGGTCCAGAGCGAGAAGGACGGGAAGACGTTGTCTGCCATCGGAGTCCGTTTCTCTGCTCCCCAGAGGTCCTTCTCGAAGAACCAAAAGGGACAGAAGAAGATGTGGTTCTGGAAATCACAACATTCCCAACCTACTCCGGACAACCAGTCCTTCCGTGGTAGAGAAGGACAGGGAGGACGCCACCCTAGGGGCAGAGGGGCCCCGAGGAACTTTGGGTCTAGAGAATCCTTCTCTGAACGGCCCACGCAGCAGCCCTGAAGGGCTGCCTGACTGCTCTGCTCTGGAGGCAGTCGGGGGGGTGGGGGGTTTCTCGAGGCATCTGGCGGCATGGGAGTCCATCACATCAGACCGCTGGGTGCTTCATATCATATCCAGAGGCTACAAAATTCCAATGTATCATGTCCCCAAACTCAGGAGCCTCCCCAATGTTCCACTCGATCAGAGGGAGGCTGCAGCCGCAGAAATCCAGCAGCTGTTAGAAAAAAGAGCCATCCTACCCATCCCCCAAGACCAGCTAGGATTAGGGTTCTACTCCAGGTTCTTTCTGGTGCCAAAAAAGATGGGGGACTTGAGACCAATTCTAGATCTTTCCCTCTTGAACCTGTCGGTAACCAAGGAAAAATTCCGAATGGTCACTCTTTAATCCATTCTCCCCCTGTTACGGGAGAACGATTGGATGTGCTCTGTAGACCTCAGGGATGCGTACTACCACATTCTAATGGACAGACGATCCAGGAGGTTTCTCCGCTTCCGGCTGGGAGCCAGTCATTATCAGTTCAGGGTCCTTCCCTTTGGCCTCACCACAGCCCCCAGGGTGTTCACCAAAGTTTTAGCAGTGATAGCGGCCCACCTGAGACTCCAGGGAATGCAGGTCTTTCTGTATCTGGATGACTGGCTTCTAACCGCCCCAACAAGGCATCTACTCTGCGCAGCCAGAGATTACTTTCTCTACCTAGCCCCCCAGTTAGGCATCACAATCAATGCGGGCAAATCTTCCCTTGCTCCGACACAAGTAATTGAGTTTATAGGGGCCAGATTAGATACCAGGGATCTACGAGTCTTCCTGACTTCGGAACGACTACAGAATCTCAGACTGCATGTGCGGGCCATCCTACAATCGGAAGCTCCACCGTTGGAATTGGTCCTGAGGGCGCTGGGCTCCATGGCGGCTGCAATAACGCTTCTTCCATGTGCTCGCCTAAATATGAGGGTACTGCAGTGGACCCTTCAAGTGCAATGGTCCTTCCAATCTCTTCCTCTCTGCCACCCTATCTCTATGAGCAAGGTTTGCAGGAGGGCCCTGTTATGGTGGCTCCAATCCCCGGACCTCCATATAGGCCGTCCCTTCTGCACTCCTTTCCCTCTCGCCACGGTGACCACGGACGCCTCTCGCCTCAGGTGGGGGGGGGGGGCATTACACGGGCAGGACAGTCCAAGGCACGTGGAATGATACAGAGACCTCCTTGCATATCAACATTTTGGAGATGAGAGCGGTGCTGTTGGCATTGCAGGCACTTCAGAATCTCCTCCCCGTAGGAACGATTGCAATTCAGTCAGACAACATGTCTGTTGTTTGGTACATCAACAAACAGGGGGGAACCAGATCCTACCCCTTATGCCGAGAAGCCATGAGAGTGTGGGAATGGGCGATTTCCACCAACCGCTTTCTGATCGCAACGCACATTCCGGGGCGGGCCAACATTCTGACGGACAAACTCAGCCGCACCATTCTTTTCCCCTTACGAGTCGTCTCTCAACCCACTAGTAGCGAAGCAGATATTTGCAAAATGGGGTCAACCCTGCTGCGATCTCTTTGCCTCTCCCTTAAATATGAAATGCGACAGCTTCTTCGCTCTGATTCCCCCACCAGGGGAAGCCCCAAGAGACGCTCTGGTGCATGCTTGGCCGCCTGGTCTACTCTATGCCTACCCTCCTTTACCCCTGATGCTAAAGCTCTTACAGAAAGCCTCACGGTTGGGGAGCAGAATGATCCTCATTGCCCCATTCTGGCCTTGGCAAACTTGGTTCCCTTACCTGTGGTCTCATCTAGTGAATCCTCCTTGGATTCTGGATCCCACTCCGGATCTAATCTCCCATCCATCGGAATTACAGACCCTGAATCTGGTCAACCTGAAACTGACAGCTTGGTTGCTCCAGTTCCACTCTTAGTCAGGACTCCCGGCATCTCTTCACCAGTCAAAGCCATCCTGGTGGCAGCACATAAGCCTTCCACCAGAAAAATATACCGCAGTAAATGGAGACGCTTTTCCGTCTGGGCAGAACATCATAATCTGGATCCCTTCACTGCCCCTCTACCGTCCGTACAGGATTTTCTAACCGGACTCTTTCAGCAAGGAGATAGTTGTTCGACAGTCAAGGTACAGTTGGCAGCCATCTCCCATTACCATGTGGGACATGAGACAGGTCCTTTGATGTCAGCTAAATTGTGCAAAACATTTCTCAAGGGCACCTTTCTACTCAGGCCTCCTATCAAAGAAACCGTACCCCCTTGGGATCTTTCTCTAGTCCTTCAAGCCTTGACCGCTTCTCCCTTTGAAACAGCCGCATCGGTCAATCTCAAATATTTGTCCTGGAAAACAGCATTCCTGGTAGCCATCTCTTCAGCCAAGAGAGTTTCGGAACTCCATGCCCTTTCCGTAAAGCCACCTTACTTGGTCTTCCATCCGGACAGAGTGTACCTCAGGACCAATCCCTCCTTTCTTCCCAAGGTGGCATCAGAAATAAATATCAA
>NC_056731.1:1944345708-1944501331 GCF_019279795.1 Protopterus annectens
CCCACTTAGTTTGAATTTGTTTCGGTTAGTTATTTTGTCATGGTGGCCAAGTAGTTTTTTACCCTGAGTATAACTGTTGGTGATGCTAGGCTTCGTAATTGTCTTTTGTAGAAGTGATCTCACTCATTTGGAATTCAGGTAAGTGTAATTTCGATAAATGAAAGTAGTCCCATATATATATATATATATATATATATATATATATATATATATATATATATATATATATATATATAAATGTGTGTATGGGTTTACTTTGATTCACTGAAAACTCATTTCACTGAATTTGGGCAAATCGTATATGCCCTTTTCCCCACTGCATGTCTTACACAGTATGAAAATGCTAAGAAAATGAGCAGTGTGCTGCTCATTGTTTATTCTGCAGATTAATATGTTGAGTATGGTTTCTCCATTTATTTCTTTGTTAGGTTTCCTGTTTGGATACTGTGTGGATTTCAAAGTCAAATGTTAAACAACGCAAAGGACGTGCTGGACGCTGCCAGTCTGGCTTCTCCTACCATCTCTTCCCTCGGAGCCTCCTGGAGCAAATGGATGATTTCCAGATTGCTGAGATTCTCCGCACTCCTCTAGAGACTTTGGTGCTACAAGCAAAGATTCATATGCCTGACATGATGGTGAGTCTTTTGTATTGCAACTCTTGAATATATGACATATATTGCAGTGGACCCATGCTGCCATAATGTTTTGCCGTGGAAAATTAAGTGGCCTTTATTGAATTATCCCTGCACAGTTTCTGTACCACTGCATGTAGCACCTGCAGTGCCACAGCATATTTTCTTCCTCTTTCAGTTTTATCTTTGACTATTAGGTTCCTAAACATGCAGAACAGGAGACTATACAGAAACAGGACACTACACAGGAACATGCGCAGTTTCCCAATTGTGCCAGAGCACTGTCTGATTTAAGTGATTTGCTATGAATCATGCAGTATGCAGAATGTGGTTGAGTGAATCAGACTCTGGACTACAGGAAGCAGCTTGCCACAGCTCAAAGCTTTAATCCTGTGTGCTGACTATGACATGAAAACTCACTGGGGATAAAATGTGAACTCCAACCAACGACTTGAGTTTAGTACCAAATTCCAGACTGTAAAGCTATGTGGCAGATGTCGTTACCATTGTGCTACATTGTTGCCCACTTAATGTTGTCTTTTTTGAAAACCAAAGTAGGATTTGGATGGTCTTTTGATCTGCAGTCAGATGCCTTATTTGTTAAGTCATATGGCCAACCCTCATAAGTGGATACTAAGCAGTCTGTTCAGTAAGACATTAAGAGCCCAGCCAAAGGACCCCCTTGGATAAAATAATGTAAGAATGCCCCCCTTTGCTCAGGTGGGCCATGCAAGATAACCTTGGGGAGAATTTTTTGCAAGCCATCCAGTTAGGGTTTATTATGAATGTGGTAGAGTCATGCTTATGCCAAGTGTGGAGAATGTGTTTGGTTAGGAACCTATCCTGTCAAAGGCAATCAGTTACTTGGTGTAGATTAAGGTCCTAATGTGGATGTTAATGGAACCGTTGGCTCTGTGGAGGTACAGGAGATTTGATAGAGTTGTTTTTCTCATGGCAGGGACATAAAGAAAGGCAAGGCAAAGATCACCCTGGAGGAATTGATAGGGGACATAGTACAAGGAGAAGGCTGCTAGTCTCTTTGGGTAAATGAGACTTGAATGCTGTGATTGATTGTTAGGACTTTCTGTTGTGTTGCCAGCTGAGTAGTGTGCTTTAGTAGAATAATTGGTCTAGTTAGAGGGGAATATAAGGGGAGTAGAACTCCTTCAGGTATAGATGATATGCCCTTTGGAGATTAATTGAAACAGATAAAAGGATTTTCAGACTTCTGTGCAGATATGTGGGCAAATGACAGTGAATTATCAAAAAAAATGCCCAGGACCCTGATAATGACATGACTTTGGAGGGGTGTGTCTTTCATATAGATTACACACACAGCTATCTGAGGAGGAGCAGCTGATCTGTAGCAATAAGTAGCCTGTTTTTTTGCTTATTTATAGTAGTTATTGCTTAGTCTAGATATTTGTAGCAGTTTTATTGTATACTTGTACTGTATTTCATAGCTATTGGCTCACTTGTGATAAACATTTCTGTAGTGTTTTCTCCCACCCTCCCTCTGTATTTTCCATCTTGTCTTTATACCTGCAGGCTTTGCAGTTGCCCACCCCTAGTCTAAATTTGATCTTGGACAGTCCTCCCAGTCTAGTGTCATTAGCTCATTCTACCTAATATAGAGAGAACATCTGAGAAGGCCAACCCACTTAATTTCTTTCCTTCTATTCCTCCTTTCTCCCTTTCTTAGAAAAAAGTAAATAATAAAAAAAAGCCTGAATATCCTTGTGTTCTGACTGTGCTTCTCAAACATTTTGGAAATATAGAGTATATTTTAGTGCATTTATTAAAACTGTATTTGCCTTAATATTGCTACAACTCAAGTGCTGTAGGTTGCACTGCATCTGAATTGTTTTAGTGTGATGTTTTTCATGTTTCACTGTTGCGGTCATTACATTTGGGTAATCCTGCTGGCAGGTTGCCCTCAGTCGGCCTGAATTCCAAAGTCTTGGGTCCTGCGTCTGCTACTGTCGCCCCTTCCCTAACATCAGGTCGTCCGGGGTATAAAAGAAGCAGCCAACGCCATTTTCTTAAGTCTTTCTTGCCGTGCGGTGCCTGAAGCAGAAGCAGTTCGCAAGTGCCAGTCGGCAGACTCCTGAGATTTTCGTGTTCGAGTTTCAGACCAGAAGTCTTCAATAAAGCTAAGTACCCTGTTGGGGAAACTTTTTCTTGCTCCAGACCGATGTCAGAAAAAGTCAATTGTATTTCTTGTGGAAAGCAAATACCTCATAAGGACTTTCATTCTTACTGTATTCCTTGCCTGGGGCCCTGATCACAACGTTTCTAGTTGTCGGTTTTGTGCTAGATTTGACCAACGCACTATTAAGCGTCGGTATGATTTTGCATTAAACTATTTTGGACGCCAGTTTAGTTATCCAGAAATGTCATCGGAAAGCCATCCGACTACTGGAGTTCACAAAAAACATGAAGAAAAGGAGAGAGATGAACAACCGAGGTGCAAAACTGACGACAAAGCTTCTCCTAAGCCAGTCGCCGGTTCGCCAGTTCTCAGTGAGGCGCTTTCGCAGCCCCTGATACCCGCTACTTTAGAGTCACAGGCCGCTACTGACTCCTATTTGGAGTCGTCTATGCCGTTGGAAACTCAAGGTATTGGAGCCTTGGACACTATTCCCTCAGATGGGTCCGGAGCCGCTGAGCAGGCACCGGCTTCTGAGGGTGTTTTCACACCTAAACATCTTTACATTAAACTGTCTTCAGCTTCAAAGGCAAAGACTAAAGCACCTTCTAAACCAAAGAAACAAACTCAAGAGCCACGTGGACAGGTCTCTATGCCCAAAAAACAGATGCTCAAAATGGCTGAAGACTTGATTACCTTTATCAGGGGTTCCCATCCCCCTCCTGATAAGAGGCATAGGCAAGAGACTGACTATGAATCTTCAGATCAGGTTCCTGTTTCTTCTGATCAGGAATATTTTCTTCCCCCTTATTAGGATTCTGATGCTGAAGAAACTGTACCTTCAGCTTCTCCTCCAGAGGACTATTCTTTTGGGGAAGCCTTGCATACCATGAGGGAGCATTTCCACTGGGAGAGCCAAGATTTTTCAGAATCTAAAAAGAGGCTCAGGAATTTCCTTTTACTACCTCAACACAGGCCTCTAGCCATTCCACCTGTGTTAGACATTGTAGATGTTGTGTTTTCGAAGTCTAATCTGACTCCTGACTCCTTACTCCTTACCTCCAGCTCCTGTTAAGCCTGACTGATATTACAGGGTTCCTGACTCTCACAAATTCCTTTTTAAAAACCCTACTGCAGGCCCAGAAACTATTTCACAGGGTCCCAAAGGAGTTAAGGCTTCCGCTGCAAAAAACCCTACCCCCTCTGACAGGGAATCCAGTGCACTGGATAGATGGGGAAAAAAGCTTTACACATCTGCTACCTTGGCTATAAGGCCCTTAAATTGTCAGTTTCATATGCTCAAATATCAGCAACATGTCATGGCATTGCTTAAACAGAAAATATTAAACTCTGAATGTACAGAAAACAAGGAAATGCAGGATTTATTGCATGCAGCTGAACAAGTACTTTGCAATGTGGTTTTGATTCTTTGGAGGCCTCCTGCAGGGCCACAGTTACGGGTTCTGTACTTAGGAGGCATGCTTGGTTAAAGGAACAAAATCTGCCTGATCATGTCAAAGTTAAATTATTAGATGCACCTTTACAGCATGATACTTTGGTGTTAAGACAGAAGAGGTGTTAAAGAAAATGGAGGACAAAGCTAAATCTATGCAAACTGGCCAAGACTTTTTTACATGTACAGCCAACTAGGTTTAGTAGACACTGGCCTACAAAGAATTGGTCCTTTCCTGTGTCAGACAGACCTCAAAGGGGCAGATCCAGATGCCCTAGAGGCAGATCCCATACGCAAGGTTCATACAGGTCAAAGTAATGGGGTGCTTCTACCTCCAAAGTTGGAGAAGACAAATCACAACCATACAGGAAACCGTTCCAATGACTTCCACCTGCCTGCACCAAGCACATATCTCCTGGCAGCACCTTTAGGGGGAAAATTAGCACTTTTTTCTCAAAATTAGCACATTATAACCCAGGACAGGTGGATTCTAAATATCGTGTCACAAGGGTACATGTTCCATTTCCATTCCCTGCCAAAGGCACACGGCTGGCCAAATCTGCCAAAAAATCAATGAGCAGACTTGCAAAAACAAGTCTCATCCCTCATGGACATGGGGGCCATTCAACAAGTACCAGAGCAAGAGCAGGGACAAGGATTTTACTCAACTGTTCTTGGTACCCAGAAAGGACAAGGCCTGGAGACCAATACGGGACCCTATCTATTCTGAACACATTCCTGGATATACCAAAATTCAAAATGTTGACTTTGCAGCAGCTTCTGCCCATGCTGGGCAAGAATTCTTGGCTTGTGACTTTAGACCTAAAAGAGGCATACCTGCATGTCCCAATCAGACAATCATGCAGAAGGTACCTCAGATTCAAGGCTGGCTCAATGCATTACCAATTCTCTGCACTGCCCTTTGGCTTATCTACTGCGCCCAGGGTCTTTACAAAGTGCCTGGCACCAGTAATTGCATTCTGCCGACAGAGGAATACAAATATATCCTTACCTGGACGACTGTCTAATTCAAGCCGAGAACAAGGACATTCTTCTACGGCATCTGGCATTTGTGAAAAGACTTCTAACATGCCTAGGGTATACAGTCAACAAAAAGAAATCAAAACTAGTACCCTCTCAAGAGATAATATTCATGGGTGCAAGCTTAAATACAACTGCCCAGATGGCTTATCTCACGCCAGACAAACAAAGGCAACTGACTGCCTATTTCAAAATGCTGGCAACAAAGGCCCAGTTATCTGCAAGAAAAATTCTGCAGTCTTTGGGCTTCATGGCATCCTGCATCCTACTAATTCCATATGCAAGACTGCATATGAGGAAACTTCAATGGTACCTGAAAAGTGTTTTGACTCAACATTGCCACAGCCTGGAAACAATGTTTACTCTCATTCCTTGCCTGCAACAGGAGTTTCGATGGTGTGCGAAGGCTTGTCACCAGAACAAGGGACAGCCATTCACATTACCCCAAGCCAGGCAGACACTAACAACGGATGCATCAGATTATGCCTGGGGGGGCGCACATGGCAGGAAGATGCATTCAGGGCACATGGTCCTCAAACCAAATGCATCTACATATCAATCAAAAAGAGATGCTAGCTGTTCATAATGCCCTGACAGCCTTCAAGGACCTACTTCATCTGGGACAACTACTGATAGGCAGACAACACCACGGTCTTGTGGTATATAAACAAGCAGGGGGGCACACATTCTTACCCCCCTTTGCAGGCTAACCATGACCTTGTGGGACACAGCATTGACTTACCAAGTACATCTGCAGGCACAATTCCTGCCAGGAAACAAAAACACTCATGGATCCCCACGAGTGGCAACTGGATCCACAAGTCTTCAGCATGATGACAAGGAAATAGGGATGCCCGGACATGGATCTATTTGCCTCCCCTCACAACTACCAACTAAAAAGATTCTGCACAAGGACTTATCACAGACAAGCATTGAAAGTGGACGCCTTATCTTTCAGCTGGAAAAACCTATCAGTATATGCCTTTCCTCCACTGCCTCTCCTCCCCAAGGTACTCCTAAAGGTCAGACAGGAGAAGCCAAAGATGATACTGATTGCCCCAGACTGCCCCCCCCCACCCCCCCCCACCCCCCCAGTACTGGTATCCAATCCTAAGGAACTTGTCTCAATGCCCAGCTTGGACCTTACCTCAAATACCTCCTCTACTCTCCCAGCAAAACAATTGGATCCTGCACAGCCGACTCAGTACTTTAAACCTGGCAGCATGGCGGATAATGTAGTCATACAAAACACACCTCTCAGTAAAGCTGTGATGGATGTCATTTTGGAAGCCAGAAAGCCTAGTACTAGAAAATCTTATGCTGGAAAATGGAAGAGATTCTGTGCTTGGAACCAGGCACAAGGAACTGATACAGCTGCACCAGATATTCTTCAGATTTTGCAATATTTAACTGAGATGCTGTACAAAGGCCTATCTTTTTCATCAATTAAAATTCATGCCTCTGCCATTTCGGCTCATTACAATACAGAGCCACCAATCTTTTCTCATCCTTTATTAAAGCAGTACCTCGGAGGAGTCAAAAATGTAAGGCCTCCAAGGAGATCACCAATACCTGCATGGGACCTCAACTATGTCTTGGAAAAACTCACCCTGCCTCCTTTTGAGCCAGCTGCTAATGCTGATATAAAGTTTTTATCTTGGAAAACAGCGCTGCTCCTAGCAATAACTTCTGCAAGACAAGTTTCAGAGCTACAGGCACTCATGGCTGTGGAACCTTTTATCTTTTTTTTATCCAGACAGGGTCTCTCTGAGGATAAACCCAACATTTATGCCTAAGGTGGTGTCCAGTGTGGCTCTTAACCAAACTATTCATCTGCCAACTTTTTATCCAAATCCACAGAACAAGGGGGAGAGAATTCTGCATTCTGTGGACATACACAGCTTAGATTCTACTTGGACAGAACCAAAGTTTTCAGGAAGACAGAGCAATTACTAGTGGCATATGCTGCAGGATCACAAGGAAAGGCTATCTCAAAGCAGACTATTTCAAAGTGGATAGGCCATGGCATTCATTTCTGCTATTTACACCATGGCAAGCCATTGCCTAAAAGGGCATTAGGCCACATTCAACCAGAGCTGCAGCCACTTCAGCAGCCTTTCTCAGGGGAGTACCAACCAAAGACATTTTAGAGGCTGCTGCTTGACATTCAGTGCACACCTGTACAAAGCACTAACATCTGCCACTCTACTCTAAATCCAGGGCAGGTTTTGCCACTGTAGTTCTGCAGGGCCTCATAGCCGCTCCTAATGCTGTTTAGCTCCAGCCTCCCAACCATAGCTTTGGGACTCTACCCAAATGTAATGACTGCAGCAGTGAAACATGAAGAACATAGTACAGTTGTATACACTTACCATAAATGTAGATCTTCGAGTGTATTCACTGTTGCAGTCCAGGTTACCCACCCACCGTCCCCCTTTTTTCTGCTGGAACTTTTCTTTCCTTTTCTGATTTATACAACATATGTGGTGTATTTGCTTGTAGATGAAGGTAAAGTTTATATTGGTGCATGTATTTTATATATATATATATATATATATATATATATATATATATATATATATATATATAAATTTTGGCTACCCTTTTAGGGGGCACCTGACATCTGGGGCAAGAAAAACTGAAGAAAATGGAGTCGGTTGCTTCTTTTATACCCCCTAACGACCTGATGTCAGGGAAGGGGTGACAGCAGCCGACGCAGGACCCAAGACTTTGGAATTCAAGCCGACTGAGGGCAACCTGCCAGCAGGATTACCCAAATGTAATGACTGCAACAGTGAATACACTCGAACATCTACATTTACGGTAAGTCTACCCAACTGTACTTTTTAGCTGCTTTTCTGTATATATAGACTTTTCTGTATATGTAGACTAGCTACTTATTCTACTATATTACTGCCTCTTAAATCATTTTTCAGTTGTACACTTGCCTTGCTTTCATTTAAAAAGTTTTAAATTGCTACTTTTGTGGAGTTTTAATTGTATTTACTGTTTAGGGCTACACACTCAAGTGCGTCAGCCTTTTCTGTGTTTACTTAGTGTATTATTGCATTATTTATCCTGTTTTAACAAAAAAAAAAAATACTATCTTGTTTGATCGTTTCCCGCCTTTTCTAGCTAGTATAATCCAGATCCCATGCTTTGCTGGTTTCAGGACTTTATTTTCTGTGTTCAGAGCTATCTAGACCTTGCTGTGGTAGAGGGAAGTCCTATTGCTTACCAGTGGGAGTGGTTAGCATTGTACTGCCTGTCTAACACTAGAGGAGTGGTTTTTAGCTCTGAAATTGTAATTTTAGCCATTTTGGGCTGATTTCTATTCCTTTCTACTTTCTGGCTTAAAAATGCACGTGTTTACGCATTTTTCGCATCGTGCAGCACTGCGGGGCTATAGTTAAACTATTCCACGTGCTCTTCAAATTTTCCCTTAGAACTAGCTGGTTTCTCAGTAGTAGCACTAAAATCTGAACCCCTGTGACTAGCACTTGCTCTAGAACCTGCTGGAAAGCACTAGGAAGCTTTAAACTGATACAAGCACTCAACTCTCCTTGTTAATAAGGAGAAATTAATTGTAGGCACTAAACAGCCTATAATTGCGAAGTACCTTGCAAAGGTAAGGGAAAACAGCTCTTGTACTTTACAAAAAAGCACCTAAACAGGCATGCCCAAGGGGTCAGCTTCCGGTGATTTCTCCTGTCCACCTGGTGAATCTGGGCATACTGGGGCAATGCAGTAACTGACTCATGTACACAGACAACCCTCTCCTCCTACCACCCAACACTACAACCTGTGAGAGATGCACTTCCAACACTACAACCTGTGAGAGATGCACTTACATAGCCAAACTGGAAGCAAAGCTGTCTCCAGCCAAGATTTTGCTAGACAGTCAAGAGGAGGGTTAACACCTGCACTACAAACACATAGCCCTTCCAAACCCACACCGTCAACACCCACACATAGCAACACTAAACCCACATATGCGGAGGCCCTTAACCTTAACCTGCCCAAGCAACAAGGACCTCCGAAGCTGAAATGCAAACAAACACCAGTCACAACCAAAGTGACACATAGCTCACAACACCAGTGTGCCACCCAACAACAGCCCCTAAGGCAAGACAAACTACCCAACACTTTAGTCCTAGGTGACTCTATAGTCAGGCACACTGAGGTGACTCTATAGTCAGGCACACTGATGTCCCACTCACATAGTCAGGCACACTGATGTCCCACTCACCAGGCTGAACAAGGAGAAAATTACAGTCAGCTGCCTATCAGGTGTCAGGATCCACCACATAACGCATGCAACTCAAGTCACTCCACAACAAGTACGACTCTATCATTGTCCATATTGGAGTGAATGTCTTGAGACATACCTCCCAGGGCTACATGAAAAGAGGCATGGAAGAGCTCTCTGATCATGTGGCCCAGGCAGGTATGACTCTTGCCCTGAGTAGCATCCTGCCTTCGCCCAGAATGATACCACAGTAGAAGGACAAAATGATTGACTTCAACAATTGGCCAAGCTTCTGCTGTCATTCAAAGGGGATCCAGTATCTGTCTGCCTGGGATGACATGAGTGACAAACCACGATTCTTTGCCAGAGATGGTCTGCACCTCTAACACCTGGGATTCAGGTTACTGGCCAAAGCTCTTGCCACCCCTATAGTGCCTTTTTAAGGCAAGGTTCAAAGGACAAAACCACCACTGTAACAGATACAAGCATGCGAAATCTGAAGGTAGTGCTACTCAATGCTAGAAGTCTAAACCTCAAAATGCACTCTCTCGAGGCATTCCTAAAAATCGAGAACATCGATATCTGTGCAGTAACTGAGACCTGATTCAAGACTCCAGAGAGCACTCCTGCAGTACCAGGCTACAATTCCTACCCCACTTTTCGGCCACCAAACCAAGACCGAAACAGTAAAGGTGGAGGAGTGTCCATATTCACCAAGGATATTCACATCTCCAGGCTAGTTGCCCAACACAATGCATCTGAAATTCTCGAGGTGCAACTAACACTAGGTAAGACTGCAATCCAAATGCTACTGATACCCCACCATGCCCCAAGATTCTCACTACACCTTTCTAACATACTGGAAAATATTAAGGTACAACCAAACACCCTAATACTGGGTGACTTCAACTACCCTGCCATTAACTGGGGAAACTGTTTGGGTGCCATCACCTTTTCCCAATGGTTCTTGGAATTCATA
The DNA here is from genome assembly GCF_019279795.1 of Protopterus annectens. Classification (NCBI taxonomy): domain Eukaryota; kingdom Metazoa; phylum Chordata; order Ceratodontiformes; family Protopteridae; genus Protopterus; species Protopterus annectens. Next base: position 1,944,356,212 of record NC_056731.1, read on the forward strand.
AATTCCAACACCCTGGATCAACTAATCCATAGTCCCACCAGGGGCTCCAATATCCTAGTCATTACCAACATGGGAGATAGATGCTCCACAGTAGTGGACACCCCACATTGGTCAGGTCTGACCATAAGCAAATCACCCTCGACATCCACATCCTACCCCCCCCCCCCAGTTAAGGAAACCTCTGTAAAAAAAAAAACTTCTCCAAAGCCAACTTCATACTACTCAAGTCAGAAGTGACAAACTTCATGACACCCATGCAGATGGGAGCTGAAACTTCGCCTGCTGAATCCTGCACTAAGGCACTGTACGAGCACATCCACTCGTGCATGAATCGTGCCATTCCATATAGAACCAAGATGCTCTCCTCCAAAAAAAGGAAGCCAATCTGGTGGTCCCCTGCCATAACTGTACAACAGAAGAAAGAAACTGTTGCAGAAGAGGAAAATCCCAGGATGCAAAAAACTCCCCTTACCAGCCTCAGTAAGAAGCTGAGATCCCTCATAAAATCTTCCAAAGCTAGTTATGAAAATAAAATTGCCAAAGATTCCAAAGACAACCACAAGGCATTCTATAGTTATGTCAAGAATCTAAATGGCAATGCTCAGATATGCTCTGAGCTACAACAGAATGGCATTAAATATACTTATCTCAAGGATATTGCCAATATCCTGGCAGATAGATTTAGTGCCAACTTCACCCCCTAAAGGGCCCATCTCAATACCAAAAGATTGACAAATTCCAGTAATCACGGCCACAACAACAATTGGCTAAGCTTCTGGTGTCATTCAAAGGGGATCCAATGTCTGTCAGCCTGGGATGACATGCTCTTCAAGCCATGCTGCTTTGCTGGAGACAGCTTGCACCTGTCACCTTTAGGCTTTTGAATACTGGCCACCCCCATAGTGCCTTTTTTAGGCAAGGCTCAAAAGACAAACCCACCGCTGTAAATAGCACAAGTAACAAAAAATTGAGGGTAATGCTGCTCAATGCCAGAAGTCTAAACCTCAAAATGCACGCACTTGAGGCACTCTTCAGTATGTAGAAAATTGATATATGTGCAGTAACAGAAACCTGGTTTGAGGGTCCTGAGAGCACCCCAGCACTACCAGACTACAACTCCTACCATGCATTTGGGCCACAAAATCCGGACTGAAATACAAGAGGCGGGGGAGTATCCATATTCATCAAGGATACCCACACCTCCAGGTTAGAGGCACAGCACGATGCTTCAGAGATCATCCACGTGCAACTAACAACGGGCAAAACTGCTATTCAAATTGTAGCTTGCTACAGATCACCCACCATGTCCCAGGGCCCCCACTCCGCATTTCTGAAAACACTGGGAAACATAAAGGTCCTACCAAAACACCCTGATATTGGGCGATTTCAATTACCCAAACATTAACTGGGAGAACTACTCAAGTATGAACTCCCTTGCCCAACATTTCCTAGAATTTATAAACTCAAACGCCCTGGATCAACTGGTCAGCACCCCCACCAGGGGTGACAACATATTGGTCCTGGTCATCGCCAACATGGGCGACCGGTGTTCCACACCAGATATCACCCCTTCGCTGGTTAGGTCTGACCATAAACTAATCACTCTGGATATCCACATTCCGCCACTACCCCCAGTCAAAGAAACCACTGTGAAAGACTTTTCAAAAGCAAACTTCACGTTACTTAAGACCGAGATGGGAAGTTTCAAAGCCCCCATGCTAAAGGATAACACTGTCCAAGCTGCACAATCCTTTATTAATGCACACTACGGGCACCTACAAGAATGCATGGATCGTGCTGTCCCAAACAAAACCAAGACTCACTCCTCCAAGACGAGGAAACCAGTCTGGTGGACCTCTGCCATAAGCAAGCTGTACAATAGAAGGAGGAAACTAGTACAAAAAGAGTAAAATCCCAAGAAGGGAAGACATCCCCGATCAGTATCAGCAAGAAACTACATTACCTCATAAAATCATCCAAGGCTAGCTTCGAAAGAAAAATTGCCATGGACTCCAAAGATAACCACAAGGCATTTTTAAGTTATGTCAAGAATCTAAGTGGCAATTCTCAAATCTGCTCGGAGTTGGTACAGAATGGCACAAAATACACTGAACCGAACGATATTGCCAACATCCTGGCAGACAGGTTCAGTGCAAACTTCACCCCCTTCTATCCCCAAAAGGGCCTATAACTATACCAGAAGAATGTAGTGCCCCTGAAATCACAGACACTCAGGTTAAAATAGCCCTCTCCAAAGCCAAAAACACAGCATCAATGGGACTGGATGGCATCCCAGGCTGCGTCCTACACAAACTCAAAGATGAACTAACCCCTCACTTAAACACACTGTTTAAACTCAGCCTCTCTACAGGCTTACGTGCCCACAGAGTGGCGCACAGCAATGGTTATTCTGCTCCACAAAGGTGGAGCCACAACAGACCCCGGGAACTATCGCCCTATAAGCCTGACTAGCTTGGTCTGCAAAGCTATGGAGCGCATCATCGTGGATCTCATTAACAGAGACATTGGAAACATCCAAACACTGGACCCTACCCAGTTCGGCTTTAAGTGGAGCTCATGCCTCCTAAACCTGGTGGACTTCTTTGAGACAGTTACCAAGGTTATAGATGAGGGGAAGGTGGTCCACACAGCCTACCTAGACCTCGCAAAGGCCTTTGACACCATTACCCACTCAGGTATTATAGACAAGCTCACCAGCCTAAACATAAATCCCTATGTCACGAGATGGGTTGCCAACTGGCTCACAGACAGAAAGGGAATATCAGATTGTACAAGATTTACAGGCATTTTGCCGGAATTTGAATTTGAAATTGTTTTTTGATGATGATAAATCAGAACCTTCTGAGGACTTTCGCTTTGGCAAGTCTTCATTTCAACCACCCATGAATAAACACGTGTCTGTTTTCATGGATACTGTTTTTAGGGATATACATTTTGAGAACTTGGGACACATTATGTTAGCAAGTAATTTAACACCTGAAGACAGAGTAGCTTTGGACAATTTATGTAACAATAAAGATGTAGTTATTGTCCCCGCGGACAAGGGCGGTGCAGTTGTGGTTTGGAATACGGCCGATTATGTACAGGAAGGGCTAACCCAATTGTCTGATGCCAAATGTTATATGCACATGTCCCTAGACCCTACGTCTGTCTTCAAGGAAGAGATTGACTCCTTTTTGCAACTAGCCTGTGAGGAGGGCATTATTAATAAGAAGTGTTTGGCTTCACTTATGGTTTCTGAACCCTCGAAACAGATATTGTATCTTTTACCCAAAATTCATAAATCCCTGACAAAACCACCGGGCAGACCAATTGTCTCTGGAATAGGCTCTTTGACAGAACCATTATCAGCCTTTCTTACTAAATATCTTAAACCACTATTAGGCCTCATAAGATCTAGATTACAGGATACCACACAATTTTTGCAGCTTATTAAGGATACCCAATTGGAACCTGAATGGTATTTATGCACATTAGATGTTAAATCACTATATACGAGCATACCACACTGGGCGGGGTTGCAATCTATTCAATATTGGCTAGAAAGGGCAAATTTATACACACCTGGGTTCAATACTCTTTTGATCTGTATGTCTGAACATGTTCTCAATAAGAATGTTCTGTATTTCCAAGGCCAATGCTATTGGCAGTTACAAGGAACAGCTATGGGAGCAGCTTTTGCTCCCATATATGCCGACCTCTTCATGGCCTATGTTGAAGAATACATGATATATGATACATCACACAACATCTTTCAGGTAGAGATGGATATTTGGAGACGTTACCTTGACGACTGCTGGCTGGTGTGGCGTGCGGATGTGGGTTACTTGCAGGAATTTGTAGAATATCTTAATGACAATGTATGGGGACTGGAGTTCTCGTTGACATGTGATAAAAATACCATCAATTTTTTGGATGTCAGTGTCTATAGGAACCCAGATCACACCTTGTCTACTAAAGTTTTTCGCAAGTACCCACAATATAACACCTTGCTACATGCCTCAAGTTTACATCCCCGTCACACCATTAAAAGCATTCCAATATCTCAATTCATACAAATTAAATGTCTTAGTTCTAATGAAGAGGAATACTTATTAGCCAGCAGGGATCTTAGTCAGAGGTTTACCAACAGAGGATATGACAGACATGATATTGTGAGTGCCCGAAGCAGAGCCAATTGCTTAAAAAGGGAAGAACTGTTGCAATATAAAAATAAGAATAAAAATTTAACATCTCATGGCACTTGTGTCAGGTTCATTACAACCTACGGGAGAAATATTAACATGGTTAGGAACATTATTAACAAACATTGGAATATCCTACTGGCTAATGAGAGATTGCGAACCATTTTGGGGCCACGATGTCAATTTTCATACAAGCGGGGTAAAACCTTGGGTTCCTATTTATCACACTTTAAGCATATGGCAAGTGGGGGGACTATCCACAAACAACTCACATTACATGGTGATGAACTTTTTGGTTCCTTTCCCTGTGGACATTGTGGCTCCTGTTCATACATGTTAAAATCCAAGGAGTTCTCCAGTCGCAATACCAGTAGGATATTTAATATAAAAATCTTTGGGAATTGCAGCAGTGATTGGGTGGTGTATCTTGCTTCTTGTTATTGTGGGGCATTTTATGTAGGTCAAACTTCCAGAGCATTGAGATATAGAATGAATGAACATCGTAGTGATGTTAGGAACCATAAGGAGACTAGTGCCCTATATCAACATACACGCAAACATCCACAGGCAAAATATAATTTCATGGTCATTGATCGTATTTCTGGGGATAGAACCAACAAACAAGGCTGGCATGGTCTATTGGATCAAAAAGAAAAATATTGGATTACCACTTTAGGGGCCTTGTTTCCTCCGGGTTTAAATGACCATTTATAATAGGTTATGTGTAGTTCTCAATAACCCTGTTGATCTATTTCATTAATGAGGTTTGGGTCATCTGGACCTTGAAAATCCCCTTATATACTTATGTATATAATGAATACTAAACAATCTGTAGTTGGTTCTGTTCTATTTTTGTGTACTACATTAAGTCTTATGGGTTGTGGACAGAAATAATCTCAATATGGGGGTCTAGGTAGTTAGAATAATTCCATATAGATAGTTCACATGTGAAATCAACTATGTTAATATGGAGAGTAACTATTTACAGACTTTGGTTATGGTCGTTAATGATAAATACATTTATATATATGTGATTTATATTATTTAATTATTTTTTTTCCAATTTATGGGATTGTAATGGTTTCTGTTTTCACTGTTTTTCATTGGAGTGCTATATTTTGTATATCCAAATTGTCTAATAGCCCTAATGCTGATTCGGGTGTCTAGATTGTTGAACATATAGGTATTGGATACGAGGAACTAATACTGTTGTCATTGACCCTTACTTGCTCAATAATTGTGGTTCATGGTTTAAAAGAATATATATGTTTTCATACACATATATATATCATATTATATTATTTCAACTTTAACATAATTTTGTAATATTAATATGGTTGACATGTCCTGTTTTATGATTGCCTCGTATTACAGAGCTGCATATTGTGTTTTGGTATTACCGTATGTTTAAAACACTAATATATTTTTTCATTTATTAATATTAATGAGCCGGTTTGTCCTATTGGCTCATGGTCTATATTTAAATTGATGAGCACAAGGAACTTGAATTTCTTGTCCTACACTGAAGAAGGCACTTTTGCCGAAACTAGTCTGTTATGGTACAAATAAATGGAATTTGAACTCCGTTCTGCCTTGCTGGTCTATTTGGTGAATCTGATATTTGGTTTGGACCGTGCATTCCCCCTTTCATAGGATTTGGTTTGGTTCGTTTCACAGACAGAACCCACATGGTAAGAGTTGCGGGAGCTAGGTCTGACTCTAAACTGGTTACAAGTGGCATTCCCCTGGGCTCAGTCCTAGGACCCCTCCTGTTCAGCATGTACTTCTCAGAGGTAAAGGCAAGCACAGGAGGACTAAGGCTGACCAAGTTCGCAAACGAGTGCAAACTAGGGGCTATAACTGACTCTCCAGCTGACACAGACATCCTCCGAAAGGGTCTCACTGAGACAGATACCTGGTGTCAAAACCATGGCCTCAAGCTAAATGCCAGAAAGTGCATAGTCATCCCCTATGGAAAAAACAAAGTATCCACAAACTACCACATAGGTGGTAGCCCCCTAAATACGGAAGACGTAATAAGGGATCTGGGGACCCAAGTAGATAGTAACCTCTCCTTTGATAATCACATTGCCAAAGTGGTTAGAAAATCTTTCTATGTGGCCCACCTAATCACAAAAGGGTTTACATCCAGATCGAAAGAGGTTATTGGGCCCCTCTACGCATCACTCATCAGACCCATCATAGAGTACAATGCCCCATTTGGGATGTACCTTACAAGACACCTGCAACAACTGGAAACACCACAGAAGTTACTCAACAAGAGGATCACTGGCCTCAAGCAGATGCCCTTTGCAGCTCGACTGAAGAAACTCCATCTGTACTCTGTTGCCTAGCGCCTACTCAGAGGTGATCTCTGCCTGACATACAAGGCCATGTCCAACCCAGAATTGATGGACATGCTCCATCTAAAGAAAACCATATCCCCTCAAGCCACACGCTCCAGGGATCTAATCCTCATCACAACAATAAATAGGACACGCTGGAGGGATAGATTCCTGTCCCAGAGACTTTCCATGCTCTGGAACAAGATTCCAATCTACGTTAGGCAGAGCTCCTCGCTAACCCTCTAAGAGGAACCTTGACGAGTGGAAGGGAAACAGAAAGTTTACCCCAGGGATCACTTCAATGGCTTTGCTGGACAGAGGCATAGGGAACTAATCTAAGGGGGCAGCGAAGGCCAACACATTCTGGCTAGGCTTATAAATGCCTTTGGGCAGATAGCCTAGTACCTACCTATGAACAGGTAGAAACCGCACTCTCCAAAGCTAAGAATACAGCATCCATGGGACCAGATGACATCCCGGGCTGTGTATTACATGAACTACAAAATGAACTGGCACCTCACCTAAGTGTCGTGTTTAATCATAGCCTCACCTCAGGCTTCGTGCCCACTGAGTGGCACTCAGCTACAGGTATCCCACTCTAGAAGGGGGGGATCACCTTGCATCTGAGGAACTACTGTCCCATCAGTCTGATGAGCCTGATCTGCAAGGGCATGGAACGCATTATCATGGAACTTATAAACAAAGACATTGGCAACCTTCAAACACTGGACCCAACCCATTCTAGGTTCGTGAAGGGCCGATCTTGTCTCTTGAACCTGATTGACTTCTTTGAATCAGTCTCCAGAGCTATGGACGAGGGTAAGGCAGTCCACACAGCCTACTGGACCTCGCTAAGGCCTTTGACACCATCCCCCACTCTGAAGTCATAGATAAAACTAATAAGCTGGGCATAAATCCCTACGTCACACGATGGGTTGCTTACTGACAGAACCCAGACTGTAAAAGTAGCCGACTCAAAATCCAGCTCCAGACAAGTGACAAGCCGAGTACCTCAGGGTTCAGTCCTGGGACCGCTCTTGTTTGGCATCTACTTCTTTGAAGTACAGGCCAACACTATGGGGCTCTGGCTGACAAAGTTCTCAGATGACTGCAAACTGGGAGCCATTATTGAATCCCCAAATGATGTGGATATTCTACAAAAGGACCTTACAGAAACAGATGCTTGGTGCCAGAGCCATGGGCTCAAGCTTAATGCTAAGAAATGTATAGTTATCCCCTTTAGGAAAAAACATGTACCCATGAATTATCACATAGGTGGCAGTACACTAAACACTGAAAGTGTGATGAGAAACTTAGGGACACAGGTGGACAGTGGTCTCACCTTCGACAACCACATTGCCACAACAGTCAGGAAATCCTTCAATGTGGCACACTTCATCACTAAGGGCTTTTCATCCAGAAAAAGGGTAATTGTCCCACTGTACTCATCCCTCATTAGACCCATTGTAGAGTACAACGCTCGGTTTGGTATGTACCTCACAAGACATCTGCAACTGCTGGAAAGGCCACAGAAATGCCTCACTAAAAGAATCACAGGCCTAAAGCAGATGCCCTATGCTGACCATCTAAGAAAAACTCCAGCTATACTCTGTTGCATATAGTCTAGTCAGAGGCGATCACTGCGTAAAATACAAGACCATGTCAAACCCTGAGCTGTTGGACATGCTCCACTTAAAGAAATCCCAATACCTCAGAGCCACACGCTCCAGGGATCTAAACCTTGTCATCACAATGAACAAAACATGCTGGAGGGATAGGTTCCTGACCCAGAGACACTCCCCATACTCTGAAATAGACTGCCCATACATGTCGAGTAGAGCACCTCCTTGGCCGTCTTCAAAATGAGCCTTGACGATTGGATGGGGAGATAGCAAATTCACCCTGGGATCACGTCAGTCACCCTGCTAGACAGGGGTCCAGGGAAGTAAATATTGTGGGAAGAAATATCCAGGGAATTGTTATAGCTAGGCTTGTATAGGCTCTAGGGCCGATAGCCTCGTACCAACCTATGAACCTATATGACAGTAGATGGAAGAGTTTTTTTTTCCTGCTGTACTTACACTGCATTTCTTAGCATCTGAGACTGTTGTCTTGACACAAAGTATTAGTATTGTCTAACTCTTGCTGGAGTGAGTGTTGGTGGACAAGCAAAAGGTGGCACCCAGTTTGTAATGATTAGTAAATGTAGCCATAGGCCTGGTGTTTTGGGTTCCATAAGTAGTAGTGATGCTGTAATATGGAATCTTATGGAACTCCACTAGTTATTTTTTTTTTATATTCAGAGGAAACTTTAGCTTTTATTATATAGGTTGTATCAGTTAGCCACTTAATTTTCCAGTGGGCAATGTAGGGTCATACATTAATGTTTGAAAGCTTATCAATAATACCTATGTGAGGAATTGTACAAAAGGCCTTATCTAGGTCTAGGTGGGCACTATGCACAAAATGATTATTGTCCACAGCTTTTGTGACCTTTTTAAAGAAGTTCATGAGGCTAAAGAGACAAGACCTGCTAGTGAGAAGTCCAGGTTTGTTTGGGTCCATCGGTAGAAGTTTTTCATCTAGATTTATGAGCTCAAAGCTAATGTGTTTTGTAACATTGCATAAGACTGATAAAAGTAGTGAGTATTGTAGTTGCCTAGATCAGTGCTGGTGTGTAATGGCATTCCACTTACTGTTCTCTGGACATCAATTACATAGCCCTTGGAGAGGATGAAATTGAAAGATTCACAAGAGGCTCAGACAGGCTGAACTTGGAGCTGGTAATCAAGCAACACTGTACACTGTCAAATTTATTGACATGATGGTGTTCATTTTTGTAAAACTGTCAGGATTTGGTCCTTAGTTTCCCCCATTCCTTCTTCCTTGCATCCCCCTCCCAATAATCACTAACATCGGCACTAAATTTATCAGCTAGAATATTGGCCGTTTGCTTGGAGTCCATATGTATAGGATTGTTGCAGATGAGCTCAGAACATTGTTTGCCTGGTTTCCTGACCTAGTTGAAGGATTTACAGTTAGTCTTTATTAATAACTACTCTGAGTTTGCACTTAGCTTTATATTTTTTAATAGTAGACTTGGTTATTTTTGAAAGCTGCATCAGCACATTTCTGAGATTTGGAGATGGTAACAGGTTGATTTTTCTTTTTGTTATGTTATCTAATTTATTAATGAGTATTCTACCATGGCATTTATTCTTAAATTTGCTTATATATTTAGGGCAGATAGGGACTGACTTGCAAATGCATGTGTTAAGGTATGAATAGAATCAGTGATAAAAGTGGTGGCTTCAGCAGTTGTGTCAGTTGGAGGAGGGTTACGTGAGCATTTTCTTGGGTCCTCTTCAGATTCCTCCAAAGCAATTCTACCACAACTTGTAAAGACATGGATTATCAGGAAAAGTTGGCTTTATTTGCAGGTGATATTTTGTACCTGATAAAACAAAAAAATGACATCACAGTGTTGTGGAACGTGCTGAGTCAGTTTTTTCAGGTTATAAAATTAATAAAGCCAAAACAAATGCTGTAGCTTTAAAGTGTGTACCCACACATGAATTATTTCAGCTTTACCCATATTTATGAGAACACAATAAAATTAAGTGTTCAGGAGTATGGTTTATAAGGATTGTTACACAGCTAAGGATGTGGGAAGAGACTAAACAAAAGATAATACAAAACAGAAACTGGAAGCTCTTGTTTATGGATATGGATTGCAAGATACAAGCAATGAAAATGTTTTTAGTCCCTTTAGTTTTATATACAGGTCAGGCACATTTTTATCAACTAGATCAGAAGCTGTGGACAGTAATTAATAGAGCTGAAGGATTTTTATTTGGGAGAAAGAGGACACTGGTCAAGTGGGGTAAGTTGAGCCTTCCAATAGAACAAGATGGTTTAGGATTACCTGATTTGAGAGCTACACAACTGAAGTTCATGTACATAACACAATCGGTGAGCTGTGATTCAAAATGGAAAGGTATGATGAAGCAGGGGAGAACTTCAAAAAATTAGGAAGAGTGAGATTTTGGATGCAGATCCTTAAGAAGAATAACTGCATGTGTACAGAATTCTATATTTGTAATGTAGCAGAAAGAATTCTAAGAACTAAGCTAGCATGGGAATAGTCTAAAGAGATTTTGCCAACCAGGATGTTTGCATGTAGGAATACAAAGAGCAGGCAAAAAGGGGCTGGGATTTACTGGAGAAAACTGGCAAAGGAACCGAAGTATTGGGAGCAAATAACTAGAGAGGGAAAGATGATAGAATGGGATGAAGCCAAGAAGACATTTTGACTGCAGGCTAGAAGACTACCTTCCCTGTCTGGGATTGGTATCAGAGTGTAGGCAAAGGGGTAGAGGAAATCTCAAGTGAAAGACCTGCTTTGGTAGAGTTTTTAGTTAAGTCTAGAATAGAAGCTGTTAAAAGGTATAATGATTAGGGCATATAAAATATTGCATGTAACTACAGGAATCAATCAGAGGAGGTTAGTAAATGTTGGGAAAAGATTGGATAAGGAATTCACAAAGAAACAATTGGAGGATATATGTACGTCTCCAAAATATACAACAAAATCTATAAGATTTGGGATTTTTGCTCAGAAACGTTTTCATTGGTAATTTTGTATCCCAAGCATGCTCCAAAGAAGTTTTAATCAGGTAGATGGAAAATGGCCTAGAGTACTTTGACTAATCTGTCATTGGTAGAAGGGAAATTGAGTGAATGAAAATAATTCCAGGAGCTGACTTGAAATCAGGAGTAGTTTGGACTTGACCCAGAGACCAATGTTGGGTGAGTGATATAATGAGGAAGACCAACATTAATGTGAAATAAATGGAAGAATTGTGAAGTGTAATTTCCATTAGACACAGTAGCTTTGAGAACTTGCTTCTGCAAGTAGCAGTGGCTATAAAAGACTAAGTTTAAGTTGGTGGGAGGACTCTAAACCATAATTCCTGCTTTGTCATTAATGTTTAGAAAGATAATGAATGGACTGAATATGTAATTGTAAGTAAAAGTTTTTCTTTTTTTTTTTTCATAGTATGCAATATATGTGTACTTTGTAATTGGCCCTCCCCCCTAACAAAATGCAAACAAGTAAAAAAATACTGCTTACCCTATTGGCTATACTATTTCTATTTTACCATCTTACTGCCTACGAACAAAAATTTGACCTTTGTATTCACTACCCAAATGGTCAAACAGTCACTCACAACTTCACACACAACACCAAACACTTTTCCATCCCCAGCACACCGAATCTACCACCCTCAACAAAATATCACCCCTGTAAAGCCACAAAACATAATCCTAAAGACAAAGACTATATAAAACTTATAAACATACTCCTAAAGCTTAGAGTATCCTGTCACTATAACCTTATAACACATGGGGGCATCCATCCCAACCCTGGCCCACCCACACCCAATAACCTTCACTCTCCTACCACAACCCCCACTGTCAAGCTACCTCTTTCTACTCCCACTGGTTCCCTCCTAGCATTTCACCCAAATATTACAAGTATTAACAATAAGATTCCCAACCTACATGCCCTCCTAACAACCCACTCCCCAGACATTGTATCTTACGGAATCCTGGCTAAAACCTAGTACTACTGATAATGAGATACTACCCCCAGGATATAATATTCACCGGTTAGAACATACTAGCCTAGTACTACTGATAATGAGATACTACCTCCAGGATACAATATTCACTGGTTAGAACATGCTAACCTAGTACTACTGATAATGAGATACTACCTCCAGGATATAATATTCACAGGTTAGAACGTGCTAACCTAGTACTACTGATGAGATACTACCTCCAGGATATAATATTCACCGGTTAGACCGTACTAACCTAGTACTACTGATAATGAGATACTACCTCCAGGATATAATATTCACCGGTTAGACCGTACTAACCTAGTACTACTGATAATGAGATACTGCCTCCAGGATATAATATTCACCGGTTAGAACATGCTAACCTAGTACTACTGATGAGACACTACCTCCAGGATATAATATTCACCGGTTAGACCGTACTAACCTAGTACTACTGATAATGAGACACTACCTCCAGGATATAATATTCACCGGTTAGACCGTACTAACCTAGTACTACTGATAATGAGACACTACCTCCAGGATATAATATTCACCAGTTAGACCGTACTAACCCAGTACTACTGATAATGAGATACTACCTCCAGGATATAATATTCACCGGTTAGACCGTACTAACCTAGTACTACTGATGAGATACTACCTCCAGGATATAATATTCACCGGTTAGACCGTACTAACCTAGTACTACTGATAATGAGACACTACCTCCAGGATATAATATTCACCGGTTAGACCATACTAACCTAGTACTACTGATAATGAGATACTACCTCCAGGATATAATATTCACCGGTTAGACCGTACTAACCTAGTACTACTGATAATGAGATACTACCTCCAGGATATAATATTCACCGGTTAGACCGTACTAACCTAGTATTACTGATAATGAGATACTACCTCCAGGATATAATATTCACCGGTTAGACCGTACTAACCTAGTACTACTGATAATGAGATACTACCTCCAGGATATAATATTCACCGGTTAGACCATACTACAAGGAAAGGAGGTGGGATAGCAGTCCTTTACAAAAATGTTCTTTTAATAGAGACACCATTTAACCACCCCAATTCAGTAATGCAGAACTTCTCATAACCAAACTACAGATTAACCAGAACAAATGCTTGAGCATCATCTGTGCTTACATTCCACCAGGCAACAGTTTAAATACCCTAGAGGATATCCTGTATTGGTTATCCACTACCTATCCCCAAGAAACCATAGTTTTTGGTGACTTCAATACCAACTGGCACCCCTGCTCCTCCGAACCCCCCCCTAACCCTGATAAACTTGTCTGGGTTTAAACAGACCATAACCTCTCCCACTAGGTTAAACAAACAAACCAACAGTGAAAGTATTCTAGACTGGATCCTAGTTGATAACCAACCCCAACTGTACGCAGCTGGCACTCTCCCTGATTACCTTCGTGACCATTTACTAACCTATATCATAAAACATAAGACAGGAAACCCTCACTAGACCAAATATAAAACACTTAGAAACAGGAAAAACTTTGACACTGCTATATTCCTAAATGAACTTAAAGCAGTTGACTGGTCAAAACTAAAACATCTACTATTAGAAGAGGCTGTAGCTCACTTTAACACTAAATTCCTAAGTATCCTTGATTCCCATGCTCCAGCACATACAATAAAATCTAGATCAAACACAGCACCATAGCTCACAAAAGATACAAAATCTAAAATAAAAATTAGAAAAAGCCTGGGCCAGCTGGAAAACAACTAAAGCCCCACTTGACCATCTAAAATATAATCAACTTGGGAATGATACAAAAAAATCTATTTTACTACCTAAAAAAGCTTCTACCAAAATCTCCTACAAAAACACCAAAACAACCCTCAAAAGTTCTGGGCTGGCTTAAATCAACTACCTCTTCCAGGTCATTCTACCACCCCAACCCCGGCTAACCACCCCCATAGTTCCCCAGAGACCATAGCTGGCTCTTATAATAACGTTTTCACTGAAACAATCCAATCCCTAGCAAATCAACTAACCCCCACAAACTTAAACCACACCCCTAATCTACCCACTAATCACCCCCAATTTAACTTCCAACCGATATTCACTAGTTTTATCAAAACACGTATAAAAAAAAAAAAAACCTATCACCCTCGCTGCTGACCTCCTCCCTGCAGAGTACCTACAAATAGCTGCAGATGCCATTGCATATCCCATATCTATACTTCTCAAGAGAACCTTATCTGAAAGCGCTATCCCCTCCCTCTGGAAAATATCCCACGTCATCCCACTCCATAAAGGTGGTAGTTCTGCAGACATATCCAACTATAGACCCATTGCTGTTCTTTCCCCACTAGCTAAAATAACGGAGAAATGTGTACACAAGCAACTAATGAAATACCTTACACAGAATAACTTACTATCCAACTCCCAGCATGGTATCTGGCCATACCACAGCGCCACCTCATCCCTCCTTTCCTTTACTAATGCCATAAACCAAAACAGTAATGACAGTAGGCTATCCTCAGCCCTCTTTCTTGACCTATCAAAAGCCTTTGACGTGGTCAACCATGACATTCTCATTCTTTCTCTAAAATCTATTTCCCTCAATAAGCATGCAATCCAGTGGTTCCAGTCCTACCTGACTGGTAGACAACAAGCGGTACTGTGGCAGGGCAGACTCTCCAGCCAGCTACCTCTCGCACTTGGTGTCCCTCAAGGCTCCATACTAGGTCCACTACTCTATTTTTATTAACAACCTTCACACTGCTATCCCTAACGCTACCTGTATTCAATATGCAGATGATTCCACTCTGATCTGCTCAGCCACGTCCCCATCCGAATTGCAAATCCTAACCCAAAATACATTTAACACTATTGAGAACTTGCTCGCCAACCAACACCTACTACTCAACCCCAATAAAACTAAACGTCTCCTCTTCACCCCCACTAATAGATCTGCCACACTTTCATTCTCTGTCATGTCTGACAATGGTACCACTATCTCCCCAGATCAACACACCAAACTTCTAGGGGTTATCATAGACGATAATCTCAAATTTGACCTAAAGGTCAACAAAACCATACAGACCATCAGAAAAAAGCTTGGATCACTGTATAGAAACAAGACATTTTTAGCCCCCCTGGCTAGGACTGCAATCGCCCAGTCACACCTACCTTCTCATATGCTTCGCCTGTACTCCCAAACCTCAACAAATCGAAATTAAGTAAGCTGTTCCATAGCTACAGCCATATTGCCAGATTCGCCACTGGCTCCACGTATAGAACCCACCACTGCCAGAACCTGAAATAACTAGAGTGGCTAGAACTGCCAAGCTTAATTCAGTTCAGTTTGCCCTTTAGTGCAAAAAATTCTGTACCACCCCGAGGATACCCCCTCACTTATAAATATTATTAAGCCATATAGTAACCTGAGATCCCTACGGTCAGCCAACAAACTACTGGTCCAAACCCACAAAGCTTGATAACTCTGCTGGTGAATCCCTGTTTACCAACTTTGTTGGCAAAATCTGGAATTCGTTGCCAAACTATATAACCCTTCAATCCTCCAAAAGTCTCTTCAAAAAAAATCTCAAGCAGTATCTCAAAGTGAACTGGCTTTGCCCGTGTACTAACCCTGATTAAGTTATAAACTGAAAGCATGCTCTGTAAATATCATAAAATGCAACTACATCACCAAGCTCTATATCCAGTCTGACGTCTCTTGCTTTTAATTGTGTCTGTCCATGAAAATTGAGTCCCTACTAGGGGAGACTACTAAACCATTGTACATAATCACTTTGCTTTATATTTTCTAATGTTATCTAACTTCTTGTGTAATCCATGTAAGTTTGTCTATTTGGAGCTTTCCTTCCCGAGCCTCTGCTGAAAATGGACATGTATCCAGTCTGAAAATCCCGGTAAACAAATGTTATAAATAAAATGTGTTTGATTTCTGTAAGTAAATTGTGTGATCTTTAATGTTCAGTCTTCATCAAACCTGTGGGGTCTCTGTTCTGAGCTCGAAACTGACTCAGCCGGCAGCAAGCTTAGGATTCCAAGCTAGAGCACCTCCCACCTTACCCATACTGCCTAGCTCCTCTCAGATACCTCCGATCTCATTTGCCGGACACAATGAAGCATCATGGTCCTGTTAAAACTCCTCCCTGCCCCTTGGAATCTTGGGTTCCACCCAGTCAAAGGAAGGCAGCAACTCTGGAAATTTCAAAATTGCTTCAAAAAATGAGTCATTCTGGAGGTCCCTTCAGACCAGCATGGATCAGGGATCTACTTCAGATTCTTTTTGGTTCCAAAGAAAACAGGGGACCTCAGGTCATACTGGTGGACGTAACTTACCTGAACAAATCAATGAAACACACGAAGTTCAGGATGGTCACGGTTCAATCCATCCTTCCCTTTCTACAGAAGGACAACTGGATGTGCTCGATAGACCTGAAGGATGCATACTATCACATCAAAATAAAAAGACACTCCAGAAGGTACCCCGTTTCAGGGAGGGAGCTAGTCACTACCAAATTTGTGTGCTTCCATTTGGTCTCGCCACAGCCCCCAGGGTGTTCAAATGTATGACTGTGGTTACAGCTCACCTCAGACTACAGGTATTCCATGTGTTTCCTTACCTGGACGACTGGCTCCTAGTCACACCATCCATGCATTTACTGATTCAGGCCAGGGATTTTCTCTTGCAACTGACCCCAACCTTGGGGATCACTATAAACCTTCAAAAATCACAGTTGCAACCTGTACAAGTGATGTATTTTATAGGAGCACACTTGGATACAAACAAAACCCTGGCCTATATTCCATTGGCCAGGATTCTCTTAATACAGACACATATTAGGAAAATGCTAGCGCTGCCAGTTCCTCCAGCAAATCTTGTCCTCAGGACTCTGGGTTCTGTGGCTGCAACATTAACTTTACTACTGACAGCTCACTTACATATGAGAGTTCTGTAGTGGATGTTGTCAGTCCAGTGGTCCCTTCTGCATCATCCCCTCAGTCATCTTATAAGACTGTCTCAAGTGTGCAGAAATTCTCTGTTGTTGTGGGTTCACTATCCAGATGTGTCTCAGGGCTGACCTTTCATTCTTTTCATTCTTTCCACCCTCCGTTGCCACGTTGAACATGGACTCCTCCTGGGGGGAGCATTACCTGGGATGTTCAGGTCAAGACTTGTAGACTCCCCAGGAGACTAATCTGCATATCAGTGTCCTAGATATGATGGTGGTGCTTTTAGCATTGCAAGCTCTTCACTCCTTTCTTTCCTTTGTTTCTCTAGGGTACAGTTGTAATTCAGAACGACAACATGTCTGTTGTGTGGTATCTCAACAAACAAGGTGGAAACAAGGTCCTATCCCCTTTGTCAAGAAGCAGAGAGTGTGGCAGTGGCCCCTCTGTATGAACCACTTTCTAGTTGCAACGCACATTCCAGGGGAGCACAACATATTGGTGGGGCAGGCTCAGCAGGGTAATGTTGATGCCTCATGAGTGGTCTCTGAATCAGTGGCAAACAGGACTTTCCTCATATGGGGTCAACCCTGCTGTGACCTTTTTGGCTTTCCCTGCAACAAGTGGAGCAGGTACTTTGCCCTTATCTCTCTCTCCACAGGGACAGTCAACAAGAGATGCTGTAGTCCATGCTTGGCCTTCCCAGTCTACTTTCTACATTTTACACTCTTCCTCTGATTCCCAAAACCAGAATCAATTCAAACCTCCCTTTTGAAGAAAGGCAGCTTTTACTAGAATTAAGTAAAAATAAACATATTAAGATTATGAGGTCGGTGGCATAATAATTATCGATAATATACAATATGTTGGTAAAATGCAGGAAACATTAGGAGATGAAATTAAATGCACCAGATTCTCTGTTAATGAAATTAATATTGCTTATTCTAAAATTGATTTTGTGTTAAAGATATGATAGTTTAGAAACCTATAATTTTCTATGGACAAAAAACCTTGTTGCACCATTCATATGTGGAATCCCCAAGGTGCACAAAGATGCATATAATCCACCATTTAGACCCATTGTGGTAGCAAATGATCAAAAACTCATGCATTAGCAAAGTATATAGATATGAAATTAAAAGCAGTATGGATTGAACAAGAGGGCATTTTGAAGGATTCCTAGGACTTCCTAAACTCCATTGATCATGATTTATGTAATATATTATTTATAACTATAGATACTATAGATTTATTTTCTGTCATACCACATGAAATAGGAATGGAGTGGTTTCAAGAGGCTCTGGTTGAAGAAAGGAAGTTTAATTTTAAGGATTTTAGAGTATTAGTAGAATTGATGGAAATAGTACTTAAAAATAATTTTATTCACTTTGATGGGGAATTTTTAAACAAAAAAATTGAGTTTTTATGGGGCATGTTGTGCCACCAGTTTTCCTAATATAGTTTTAAGTATGTGGGAGAAAAAAAATAAATTTCTAGTTCCCCATATGCAAAGTGTTGGTGTGTGTACAAGTGATACCTAGATGGTTTATGTTTCTTTTGGACTGACACAGAAGAGAAGTTGAAAGAATTTTTAAATTATATTAGTAATTCCGCTGAGTTTCTTAAATTTACTTAAGTAACGATTTGGTTATTTATCTAAATGTAACAATACATAAGGTTTTAACTAAAGAACATAAAGCTACAGTGTAGAGAAAAATTACTTTTTTCTAGTTCCTATCTATATTTTACCAGCGCATACCCCTACAAACAAAAAAGGAATATTTTGAAAGGACAATTTTTTAGGATATCAAGGATGACCTCGGGCGAAGTGGATTTTAGAAATGAATGTGACAAGTAAAAAAAAAATATGTTTGTAGGAAGAAAATATCCTATTAAATTGTTTGAGGAGGTTATTCATAAAGTAAGAGAAGGAAGAAAAGATGGATTTAGTCCCTTGTTAGGAAAACAAAATGTTATTTTAAAATTCAGTAATCGAGTTCTAGATTTAAAAGTTAATAATAATTTTATGGTAAAGCCGTCAAGAACACAGGATGATTTGTTATGGATTTTAATAGGGATGCTACAGTTATTAAAAACATAATTTCTAAAACATTGGAATATGTTTTTCTGATTTGGATATAATTAGTTTAAATTTACCTATAGGAAAAATAGGAACATGAAAAATTATTCAAAGAATGATTCATATAAAAAATGAATACAGAAAAAGAAAAGGTACATATAAATGTGGAAAGGTGCCCAATGCCCACATATTAGTAACACAGTGTGTACATTGTAGTCTGGGAGTTGTTTATTTAGCTAAGTGTAAAAAATGTTCAGAGTTTTATGTGGGGAAGACAAAGGGCATTAAAAAAAGAATTTACGAGCACTTCTATGACACTCATAGGAAAGATATAACAAATGCACTTTATAAATATACTATTAATTGTAGGGATGCTACCTTTTCATTTTTTTGTGTTGGAAGAAATTCCATATGATGCCCGAGAGGTACAATGGGAGACAAAAATTGAATATTGAGAAATATTTTGGCAATTGATTCTTGAAGCCAATAAATTTCCAGGACTTAATGAAAATATCTCCCTCATCCCAGTTTTAAAACTTAGGTCTGCTCGATTATAATATTTGGTAATCATATTTTATTTTTATATATATTGCTACTATGTTTTAGTATTTTAGTAGCTTAAGATTTTATAATACATGGTTTTGTTTTATGTTGAATTATTATAAGAACATTTTAGGATACTATTTAATGCTTAGCATATTGTAAGTTTTTAATATGGTTTTAATAAGAGTATTGAAGTATTTACTAAAAGTTACAGTTTTGCATTTTATATTTTGTACTATATAGATTGTGTTGACATAATCCTTTTTTTAACACTAGAGGGCAGCAGAATAATCGTTTTCTAATATTCTTTATCCACAGTGCATTACTTTTTTGACACATAGTTTAACACTTCCTTCACAGTATACTAGTTTTTATTATACTTCCTTCACAGTATGTTAATTTCTTTAAGATTTCTTAAAACAATTATTTAAATGTATTGTATATTTTATAAATTTTGAATAGGTATAGTATTTAGGTATAAAAGGTCTTTAAATTTTTCAGTGGTACTTTTTAATGAGTATAATAGATAATTGATGGTTTAATTGAATTGTAAGGTTTGATTATTTGTATATTTTTGTATAAATAGATGAATGATGATACAGAGGTAGCTTATCTGAAGAAGTTCTAAGTTAGACTGAAAACATGGTGATTCAGTTGACCATTTTTTGAACTGCTTGTTTTATTTAATTTATTTGTTGCGATGTTTGTTTATCCCCATACATTGGCTGGATTTGGTTCACCTCTGCTGTGCCTATTTTAATGTCTCCTACCAAAGATCCTACTCTTATATTGGTTCTTCAAACTCTAACCGTACCTCCATTTGAACTAGCTGTAAGGCAGAGCTGAAATTATTTTCCTGGAAAACAGCCTTGTTAGTATCTATTACTTCGACTAAGAGAGTTTTGGAGCTTCAAGCGTTGTTTTCCAAACCTTCCTATCTTATTTTTCATGAAGACAAAGTTACTGTACATACTAACCCCTCTTTCATATCAGAGTTTGCATCAATAAACACCATTAATCATTCTATTAATCTCAGTGTTTTTTTTTCTGAATTTCCAAAATAAGGGTGAATATATGTTGCACCTTTTAGACATTCTTAGAAAATTGCGCTTCTACCTGGATATGACAAAAGCGTTCAGGAAATCTGATCAATTGTTTGTCGCTTTCTCAGATTCCAGAAAAGGGAAAGCTGTTGTTAAAGTTACTATTGCTCTATGATTAAGGGATTGTATTACTCGTGTATTCGTTAAACGATGTTCCTTTATCTAAACCACATAGAGCTCATTCCACAAAATCCATAGCCATGTCCCAGGCCTCCTGGCCTAGAGTATTTTTAGAAGATATTTGTGCAGCTATTTCATGGATGAATTCTCACACCTTTATTTTGCATTACAAACTTGGTATATTCAGGAATAGGGCTGCTTTTGGTTCTGCAATGCTCTGGAATATCCTTCCATGAGGCTGCCAAGATCTGTGTAGCTGGTGACTCTGTCCCACATATTTGATGGACTGAACAGACATTAGGTAAAGAAGTTATGTACTCGACATTACGTTCCATCTCTGTCATCTGCTTCAGTCTTCCTCAGCCTTCCCTCCCTCCTTCCCCCCTCCTAAATTCTGAAGGATCTGATGGATAATTATGGGAACTTTTGTTCCTGTTTTGAGCTCCTGACCATTCTTTTAAGCTCGGTTTGTTTTAAGCATGTATTTATTCTGAGAATACTGGCAGCAGACTTGAACTGAGGTATCTGAGAAGAGGTAGGCTGTATGGGTAGGGTGGGAGGAGCTCTAGCTTGGAATCCTATACTTGCTGATGGCAGAGTTTGATGAAGACTGAAGCAGACAACATAGATACAATTAGGAGTCAAGTCATTAATTTCCCTCCAAAATCTTTAATGTGTATGGAAAATAGAAAATATCAACATGGGTTATGACAATCAAGCTTCTTGACGGTTTGTAGGTTTTAAACTTGACATTTTTATACTCAGCTTGCTGTAATCTTTCTGTCTGAAATTTGTAAATATAGCTTGGTATACTACCTATCCTGTTGCTGTGAAAGGAAGGTCATTAAAATGTCTTGGCACGCTTTGAGGTGCTCACTTTAAAGGATGATTTAGGTGTCAATTTCTTTGCCATATCCCATTCTCTGTCCTCCTTTGTGTGATTTGGTTTTGATTACAGAATTATGAATGTGTAATAAGCTCTGCCTTACTGGTGTATGCGTGAATAGTAGTATCCTGCTACCCTATCTCTGGCAATCTACCAAACCTTAGAGCTCCTCTCCCTGTGTGTTTTTTTCACCTGAGAATAGAGGGACTGCCTTTCACACCCACAGACAGAATCCTTTCAATTTTCTAGTGCCACAGTAAGAGAAGGATCTCATTGAAGACCGTTTCTTCCTGTGGATTTTTAGCTGCTGAGCTCAGATAAGAACCCTTTTTTGGTTTTATTTCTTCCCTTTGCCTTTTTTAATCAGTTGTTGAGTGGTGTATTATGCTGCTTTAATTTTTTTTCCTGATCAGACATTTTGTACATGTTTCTGTTTTAACTTTGGGTAGGACTCTAAGGCCTATACTTTTGTTTAAAAGCCACATTTGGAAGTTTTGATGAAAAGAGTTGATGATATTGCAAGTTTTTCTTTGGAGTTATGATTATGAGGTGATCAAGTTTTTGACATTTTGAACATTTTTCTTTTTCATTTAAATAGTGAATTTGGCACTGTTCCGTCAGAAATGTTTAACATGCAAGAGTTTTTCATCCATTTCTGATTTATTTCTTGTCTGATACTGTTTTCATTCATTTGGTGTAGAAATTAGTCTTTATTAAAATTGGTGTGTTTTTGTGTTTTGAACTGTGTTACTCAATACTACCATTTTCTCATTACAGTGTTCAGTTTTGTATTCCTACAGAAATTCTATTTAGGTTGCTATTTAGAGATTGAATATAAGCATATAGCAGAAACTGAAGCAACTCGTACATTAAATTCATAGCAATTTAATTAGTTCTAGTGAGTAAAAGAGGTGGTGAAGTACAGGCAAAGATCTAACAGAATATAAGTGTCTTGTGTCTTTGAGTTGATTTTCAACTATGGCTAAATGGTGTAGTAAATCTGAAACCAGTGTTAGAGTAAACAGATAATTTGAGAGATATACATTTTCTCATTATTAGTATGTGTATGCACATTTTCTTGTCTTCCTATGTTTTTTATTATATGTTTGTTTATTTGATATTAATTGTGGTTAATATTTTATCCACTAAATTTTGGTTTTGCTGTCACATGACTCCTGGTCTGTTTTAAATATTATTGTGTATGAATTGTATAGCAAACCTGATTAAGCATTCTGTTAAAGCCTGTTTTGCTAGTTTTTATTTTTGGATGTCTAATAATCCCTTTTGGAAGCATCTCCCATCCTTGGCAACTTGCGATCATCTTTGGGTTTGTCAATTATTACAGTGGCGTGGTACCTCAACAAATGGGGGGTTGCAAGGTCATACCCTCTGTGCTGGTTGGCAGTGATAGCCTTGGCTTTACAGCATTCTCTGACTCTTTAGGCATCATACATCCAGTCAGAGCACAACAAGATCTGCAGACTAAGCAGATCTTGGGCAGACCCAAACAAGTGTCAGCTCAAGGCAGTGGTGCTCCAGAATCTAGTCCAGATATGGGGAATGCCTCAAGCAGATCTGTTCACCTCATTTAAAATGAACAGCTGTAGAATGTCTGTTCCAGACATCCTTGTAGCCCTACGTGGAGGACAGATGCATTCCTGTTCCCTTAGATTGGAATGTACATCATGTGTTTCCATCCTTTCCACTGACTCGCAAGGTATTTCTGAAGGTTCAAAAGGAAATGCTGCAAATCGTTGTGGTGACACCTTGTTGACCCAGGCAGTCTTGGTTCTCCTGTCTAATGGTATTGGCCAAGGGCAGTTACCACAGACTTCCTCAAACTCTGGATTTGCTCACACAGTCGCAGGGACAACTGATGCACCCCAGTTTGGAGCAACTACAGCCTTGATGATTTAGGCACTTGTTTTATGAGAATGTGCAGAAAGTGGTGAAGGAGGCCAAAAAACTTGCTGATAGAAAGTCTTCTGTTTACAAATGGATGAGGTTTTCTTAATGATGTCTAAATTGGAACAGAGGGCTCCTTGAGGTTAACATCCCTTTGGTCTTGAAATATTTGTGAGAGATACTACAGGAGGATTTATTGTATGCATTCATTAAGGTGCATTTATCAGCCAACTCTGCTAGTCTGCCTGTGGATCACCTTCTCTTTTGATGAAACAGTTCTTGAAAAGAGTATTGTATATGAGACACACTTGCAAGCAAATTCTTCCTTTTAGGGATCTCAACTGCATTCTGGGCAAGCTGAGCTTTACAGCCTTTCTAACCTACTGCTCAGGCTAATCTGAAGTTCATAACATGGAAATATTTGCACAGGGCTAGGGTTGTGTTATGCACTAACCCATCTTTCATGCCAAATGTGGTCTCAGTCCACCCTCACTCAGTCTGTTAATTTCCCTGTGTTCTTCCCAGAACATGAGAATAAGGGTGAGAGATAGGAAAGAAAGCGGTAACTGGGAACATGCATTTTGGGAGTGAAATGAGTTGGCAGATTTTAAAAATTCCCTACAGAGTACTGTTAGAAATAGTGTGAGCAAATGGGTGTAACTAAGAAAATGATTTTTTGAGCTAGGATACAGGATGTGAATTGCGCAGACATAGTAAGACCTTAAGTTTAGTTCTTGTGGCTAACAAAATAGCAGTTACTAGAAAATGGAAATGAAAGAATAAGGGAGAGGGGATACTTCATACCTTGGATGTACATCGGCATCTCAGGTACTACCTTGACAAAACAAAACACTTTAAGGCTGAAAGGCTTTTTATTTCCTACACAAGGGCAAAGAAGTGTCTGCCTGTCTTTTAGCAAACCATTGCATGCTGGTTGTCCTCTAGTATTATTTGTTACACCCACCATGGCAAGGCGAATCCAGACAGGGTAAATGGTCATTTCTCCAGGAGCTTTTGCTCCTTAGTGGCATATTGGAAAAGGGGTGGACTCTAGAAATGTTCTAGAGGCAGCAACTTAGTCCTCTGTCCATACTTTTATGAAGCCTACAAGCTTGCATGCCTTTTCTAAATCCAGAGCAGGCTTTGTTAGGACATTTGTCTAGGGGCTTCTGGATCCTTATCCTTCTTGTTACCAGGTTGGGTAAGCTTTGGAAATCTACCTTGTATGCCTGTAAGGCAGAGTGTTTGTTGAACATAGTACAGTTGTGCAAGTCCTACTTACCTGTAACAGTAGATGTTTGTAAAACACACTGACTTACTGACAGTGCCCACCCATCATCACCCTTTTTAGATGTACATAGTTTGGGGTTCAAGTGGCTTTTGATTTATACCCAGTGGCCTCTTTTTTTGTTGTGTGGTTGCTGATTTTGGTTTGGATCAGTAGGAGTTTACAAGCTTGTGTTTTCATCTTCTCTTCCTTCTGGACCCCAGAAAGCTGAAAAGGGTTCTATCTGTGGGCCTGAAAAGCAGTCCCTGTACTCTCAGGTGATTGGTCCATCGCACCCACAGATTGGTAGGGGAAGGAACCCTGAGATTTGGTAACCTGTCATAGATAGGGTAGCCAGGCAGTATTGCCCATATGCTAGTAAGGCAGTGTATTCTACAAACATTTACTGTTACTGGTACGTAGGACTTTTGCAACCATACTTTTTCCTTTGTTAGTCTTGACACTGTGTTAAAATATGAAAATGATGAATGATGACATAGCTTAAGTGTTTGACGGATGAGCCTTTTGCCAGGAAAAGATCCTAATAGGCAGAACATTGAAGTCTGGTAGCTGCATTGTATGGCTAACTAGGTTTACTATTGAAAATGCGAACGGCACTTGGGCGACAGTCGGATAGTCGAACGTATAAGGTCGTAAACAAGGATGTCGAAGACGAAATAATCAATCTAGGAACGGTTTTAACATGGGTCGAGGTAGGTGTTTAGTATTATTCCCTACTACAAACATCTTCCCTACCTCGACCCATGTTAAAACCGTTCCTAGATTGATTATTATGTCTTCGACATCCGTGTTTATGACCTTATACGTTGGACTATCCGACTGTCGCCCAAGTGCCATTCGCATTTTCAATAGTAAACCGGCTAACTAAAACTTTGTCGTTATCTGTGGTCTTCCACCTGAAATTGTATGAAGAATTTGTTTTTTGTCTAAAACAACTAACTCACGTCTAAACACGGCATAATGGGTGTTTTATCGACACCTGTCTATCACCACTCTCGAAGGTTTGGTTTTGATAGCTTTGCTGTGGCACATATTTCATACTGTGATGTTTTGGTATATGTCACACACCACTGTGGAGGAAAACAACCTCATTTTATACCATGTAGTTCCATTGTATTACGTAGTATTTATTAAGGAAGTGTCAAAGATGGATCTTTGCAGTTTCTTTTTTATACAAGAGACAAGCCTCTGATGATTTTTAAGTGGCATTTCTGTTGGCCTTCTGTTAGTACTTGTAGCTTGAGGTTCTGAGTTTGAGCATGCTCAATATAGCTATGGTGTGTTTTGCTACATTTGCAACCAGTCAAAGCTCTAGACCTGTATGCCATTGCAATGGGATACTTTTCTCTGTCTAGGTTTGCTATCAAAGGGTTTTTAAAATACGTTGACAGTTACTTTGCAGACTGGTACACTTCATTTTTCTTTATCAT
Organism: Protopterus annectens; assembly: GCF_019279795.1. NCBI lineage: Eukaryota > Metazoa > Chordata > Ceratodontiformes > Protopteridae > Protopterus > Protopterus annectens. Next base: position 1,944,382,719 of record NC_056731.1, read on the forward strand.
GGTGAGTACCTCACAGGACCAAACCTTCTCTTTTATAGCTGAAATCCCTCTAACAGCCACTGTTTGAAACTGCAGGTCACACACAGTGGCAGTGGTCAACAGCAACAGGCATCAGTGCTGAAGAGTAGTGCTGAGGTATGTTTTGCTTGGCACTCTTTTTAGGAAACCAGAAGGGATTGTCATCACATCCTTACCTTAATTTTTCTGACAGATTTATTTTCAAAACTTGAAAACTGCTTATAATTAAGGAGAGGTATAGTCACTGTAGTTAAAATAGCATGTGCTTATGTAAGTATTGCTCCAGTGAGTACCCCCTACTCAAGTTTGCTTGCCTGCCACTTGAATACAAGAACAGAAGTTGTGATTTTTGAGAACATGTTCAAAATATTGTTTACCTTTGCTTGGCATCCTTTATTAAGAAAACCAGGTTGGATGTCTGGTTAACAGTTTGGGGCTTTCAATCCTTTACATTTTAATGACTTTTGACACAATGATCCTGTTATTCTAAGATGTACTCTTATTGTGAGCATTCTCAAACCACTGCACAGTGTTAAAATTCTGCTTGTATCAAGATGTCTGTCTGCAGTAACAATACCAGTAGAAATAACTCTGCTTTATTTGTTTCTTGGGATTAGGCTGCTGACTTCCTTTCCAAGGCCTTGGACAGCCCAGATAAGAAAGCTGTGAATGAAGCTGTTCAAAACTTGCGAGAGATTGGTATGTTGGAGACGTTACTTTCCTTGCTTTGATTTCAAAGCTGTAGTTGTGAATTTCATGCATTAATCATTAAATGTTTTAAGATACAGTTCAGTAATTTCTATTTTTAAAACTTAGCTCTGACAGCAGCTGTACACAACTGTAAAATATGTGTGTGAATTTGAACCTAACATTTTGCACGCAATGCAAACTTCGTGTGGGCCAGGTCATATGCTGCCTGTGTCAAATTAATTTGATAACATCAATTACTTGATCAAGAGATGAATTCAGCATGGAAACCATACAAGTATCTTTTAATATGAGGAGGATATATAACACTTACCAGTCTGGTGTAGTTTGAGCTCCAGGATATTTTTTTGTTTTTATTCTCTGCAGCTGATGATCTTCTTTGCTGTCTTAGTACACTTTTTCTGCTGCATATAGTCACTGTGGGTTATCAGAGAGTGAGTGGTATTCAGGACTTCTAGAATTTTCTACTGAGTCATCCTGGAATTCGGAATAATAAACATCTCTTGCTGTAAGCCCTTATACTCTAGTATATGTTAGTTATAGCATAGTAGTCTCAGAACAGTATTTCGTAATGAACATGTTTAAATTTGTTTCTGCAAATTATTTTTTAAATATTTTCAGGTCTGCCTCCATAACTAGGTTTGCCATTCATCTTTTTTTTATGTAAATGTTGATTGTTTTATCGTCCTGATCCTGATTCACAGGAAAACTTGTTTAATTTTTGGTGCTGAATAAAGTTAAAACCTAATACTGTTTGTCTTCATTTTTTACATTCATACTTGGGAAGAGGTCAGTTTTCCATTTAAGTTTGGTTTGTTTTTACAGAATCAGTAAGGCCCAAGGAAGAAAAACCTACAACTATTTTTTTACTTTTTCATAAAAATGATTTCTGTTATTTAAGAGATGGTAAGCTCTTGACACCTTTCAACATTTGTGGAACATAAGTAAAGAGCCCAAAAGAGAACATCGCTGATAAATTCAGACCAAGGCAAGGTGAGGAGAAGTTTCTGTAAAACTTTCCATCTTTATTTTCCTTTTCGCTCTCACATCCCCTGACTCGCAACCATTTAGCCTTTTCTGACTAATAGCCGTCACTGCTTGTCACCATTTCTGTGGTGAGTGGTGCACATAATCTTTTTTTTTTCCCAAACAACTTTATTGAATTATCACTTGTGACATAGGCACATTTACATTTATATAAAAGTAATCAAACTAGATTAAGATAACAGACATATTTCAGATATGTTGCTGTATGTGATATAACCTAAGCAATATTACACAAATTATTCAATTCCTGCTTTTATTTCAAGCAAGAAACATATTTATTAAACCGTCACTTACTACATAGACAATCATACATTTATATAAATGAAAAAACACAGACACAATCCTAATTGCAAGCATTTTACATCACAAATTATACTGACACACTCCCAGATGCAAATATTATACATAACTTATCTGCCCATTTTTTCTCACTCAAACATTACATAGTTCATTTTAAGTCCTGCCGCCTTTCCTCATTCCTCCCTTGTATGTATTGTTCCCACAATTCCCATTTTTTTGTATGTAGTTTGCTCCTACCCTTTTCTAAAGATCTCAGTTCCAATTGTTTTATCTCTGTTGCTATAGTCACTGCTTCTAGTATAGTTGAATTAGAATTTGATTTCCTTTTTCTAGTAGTTTCCTTTTTGGCAGCCACTGTTACTAGACACAGCAAGGTCTTACCATGTCTAGGCAATTCCGAATCTGTATCATAGCTCAGAAAAATCATCTCCCTCTTCAGACCAATCTGCCCACCCAGCATCTCTGACAGTGCATCCTGCAGGGAATCCTTAAAGTAAAGTATACCAGCTCACTGCACTCCCAGAAAATATGTTCCCAATTATCTTTTTTTTACCCTTCACACCTCCAGCACTTACTGTCTGCATGAGGAAAAATTATCTGGAGTCTACTTGTGGTATAAAAATATCTATGTAAATATTTCCAGTCAAAAATCCTAAATCTTCTAGATTTTATTGCATGTTTGGGAAACATTCATATAGCCTCCCATTGTTTCTTTGTGAATTGCTTCTCCAATCTTTCTTCCCAGTCCTTTCTAACCTCCTCTCATTTATTCTTGTAGTTATCTTGCAATATTTTATATGCTCTACCAATTATTCCTTTTTAATGGCAGCTTCTGCGCTAGATTCTATTAACTCTACCAGTGCTGGTCTTTAATTTAGGACCACCCCTATTTCTTTCTCTTTGCCTATACTCTATCTGTCCCTGATAAGGAAGGCAGTCTCTAACCTGCAGTCCAAATAAATTCTTGGCATCTTCCCATTCTATCATCTTTCCGTCTCTGGTTATTTGCTCCCAGTGCCTTGGTTCCTTTGCCAGTTTTCTCTTATAAATTCCAGCCTCCTATTGACTGTATGCCTAATTGCATTCATCCCTATCGTCAGAATCTCCTTTCTCCATTCCCGTGTTAATTTAGTTCTTAGAATACTTTCTTCTACTTTATGTATGTAATATTCTGCATGATTATTGTTCTCCTTAAAGGCCTGCATCCAAACTCCCAGTCTCTCCTTGTTTCATGAGCATCCCCTGTGTTTTATCATCAGTCCTTTCCACTTTAAATTATAGTTTTCTGCTTGTGCTATGCATAGGAGTCTTAATGGTGTAGCTCTGAAATACCCCTTTAAATTGGGTAATCCCAGTCTGCCCTGTTCTACTGGAAGAATCAACTTATCTCACTTGTCTCTTGCTGTCTTCCCTTCCCAGATAAAGTCCTTCAGCTCTTTATTAATTACTACCCACAACTTATTTTCTTGTTGATAAAAATATAAGACTAAAGGAACTAAAACATTTTAACTGCTTGTATCTTACTATCCATATCCATATAACAAGGCTTCCATTTTCTCAGTTTTTGTATTATCTTTTGTTTAGTCTCTTCCCACGTATCATTAGCTGCCACACTAGAATCATTTGTAATCCATACTCCTAAATATTTCATTTTATCATGTCCCCAAAAATATGGGTATTCCTGAACCAGTTCATGTGTGGGTACATAATTTACTGCTGTTGCCTTTATTTTAGCTTCATTAATTAAGGCCAGATTATTAGGTGTCCAAATTGACAGTCAGCTTAAATTTAGCTCCCATCTTCAACTAAATATTAAAAAAAAAAACTCAAAAAACTTGGTATGCTCTACCGACAAAATCGGTATCTTATACCCTCCACTAAAATCACCCTCTCCACCACTTTTCTCATCCCCTCCCTCCTCTTTGGAGCCCCACTCCTAACTAACCTACAATCTTCACTCAAATCACAACTCTCCTCTTGCTATAACAAAATTACCAAGTTTGCTACCGGCCACAAGTCCTCCACACACCACTGTTCATCTGTCCACAAACTAAAATGGTTGGAACTGACCAATCATCTTACCTATACACAACTTACTCTTGCACACAAGCTCATTTTCAACCCTTCCCTCTGTCCCTCCCTTTCCTCTACCTTTAAAATGCACCTCCCTGATAGACCACTAAGATCTAACAAGGAAAACCTAAGAGAACTGTATAAACCATCTCGTTCCCCAGGAAAAAATCTCCTATCCTATGGTCTAGCTCGCTTCTGGAACTCCCTACCACCACTCATCCGCACCACCTCCAACAACCTTTCATTCAAAAAATCTCTTCACTCATATCTAATATCCCAGTGGGAATGCTCCTGTCTTTTTCTGGTTTTGTCAGGTACAAAGTAATGTCATCTGCAAATAATGCCAGCTTTTCTTGACTACCATACCAGTTATATCAGTGAATATCTGAGCCGCTTATTTTCATTGCTAATGGTTCTAAACAGTAGTGCAAATAATAAGCGGGAAAGGGGACACCCCTGCCTGGTTCCTCTTCTCAAGCAGAAATTATCAGAGGACCCCGTCCACTTTAATTTTTGCCCCCGATCCCTCATATATTCTCCTAATCAACCTTATAATTTTTTCAAAAGATGCAAATGCTTACATTGCCCTGCTCATAAAGTCCCAGCTTACTCTGTCAGATGCTTTCTATGCATCAAGACAATCCGAAAACAATGGTATTTTCTTACATTCTGCTTCCCTGTGGATCATCAGTGTTATGTTAATGCTGTCAAATGTTTGCCTCCCCTCCGCAAAACCACATTGATCCATATCTATCAGTTTTGGCATTACTTTTGCCATTCTCTTAGCCGTTATAGACCTGAACACTTTATAATCATGTTTAATATTGAATTGGGCCTGTATGAAGCTGGATCTTTTCCCTCTTTAGGTATTACCAATGCTTTCTTCCAGGACGGTGGTATTACTTCTGCTCTTAAGATGGTGTTAAATAATAACTTCTTGATATTTATCAGCTTTTTCCTCCTAGCTTCCAAACATCCCCAGGAATACCATCTATTCTGGGGACTTTTCTGTAGATTGGTTATACATCACAGTTTTTATCTCATCTCCTCCTATCCTAACTGTTAGTAATTGAGCCTCATCTACCTCTAACCTTGGCATATTTAATTCTTCCATAAACATTTCCATTTGTATCTATTCTTGATTTTCATGTTTCTCTGCTTTATAGAGACTCTCGTAGAATTTCTGAAATATTTCTAATACCTCTACAGAATCTCATTACTTCCTTTATTATAGGATCCCTAAGTTTGACAACAGCAATTTCTACTTTCTGTTGCCTGAGTCTTTGCGCTAAAAGTTTTTATGTTCTAGTGTTATAAAAAAAAAAAAAAAAACAGTTGCTTTATAGCAGTCTTTCTAAGCTCGTGCATATTATTGAGGTAATCCCATATTTTCTGCAGTTGATACTCCTCTTGTTCTGTGAGATTCCCCCTATTCTGCAGTACTTTCACATTTGTCTGTCCCTCTAAATAATTCTTGTTACTTCTTAACCATAACTCCCTTTCATCCTATTTTTTTAAACTCCACCTTAATTTTATCCCACTCCCTAGCTATATTTTCAGAAGAAATTTCTATCTCCACTACATATTCCTTAAATTCCTGTTTTCAACAGATAGGTGGGAAAGTGTCAGTGTCTCATTTTATTTCATTAACCTGTGTTTTTATTTTAGCTATTATTGGTATATGATCTGAAATAGTATGGATGGGTATCAAGACCTTCAGTTAAATGCACATGTTCCTGTGAAATGTAAATTCTGTCTAGCCTAGCCCAGTTTTCATATATTGGAGAATAATATGTACATTCACACAACTTCTGTTTCTGAATTTACATTTTCCATGCCAAATGTTTTCATACATTTCTTCAAAAATCTACCCTCCTTTGTTGTATTTTCCCTTCTGGCCCCCCAGACACATCTTCAGTGCTACAAATCAAATTCCAGTCCCCACCTATAAGTAATATTCCTTGCTGAAAACTGATTTTCTTTTTTTAAGCTCCATTATAGCAGTTTTAGGTGGAATGTAAATACGTGCCAGTGTAATCCTCCTCTCTTGCCAGTAGCCCCTTAGCACTACATATCTGCCATTATTATTTTTATTTTTTGTTCATCTTCTATCACTATTGGAGCTCCTCTTGCAATTAATGTAAGTACTCCTTTCCTTTGTCCCAAGTATTCCACTGAATGACCTTTCTGAAAACTTTTCTTTATCAAATTCACATGCTCAGTTCTTTCTAAGTGCGTCCCCTGTAACATAGCTATTTGCACTCTACATTTTTAATATACTTCACTACTCTTTTCTGTTTGTATTTATCTGTGAGGCCATTTACATTTAAAGATATTAAAGAAAGCATCGTTATATTAAAAAGTTATTATTCCCACCTTTTATGTGCAGCACCTTTTTTGTTAAATGGCTGGTTCAAGCTTTTGTATTACATGAATACACTGTTTGGCAGGTTGAACATTTATACAGTTGTTTCTTGTCATATACATTTGAGCCTGTGTCACATCTTATAAAACTTTGTTTTATTGAAAGCCCTCAAAAAAAAAAAAAACCCTAAAACCTATTAACTTAATACTAACACACAAAAGTATGTACACCTTCAAATATTAGTTTTACCCTCCTAATAGAAGCAAAAGTCCTAAACTAACAGGCACACTCACATACATTAGTTAATCTAACAGAAGGGTCATCCATGCTAAGACCCATGGTGCAGGCTCTGCTTCTAAGTGCTGATTGGTTTTGTCGTATCTTTGTAGCTCTCCCAGCCCAAAAAACCCAGGAATGTTTTCAGAAAACATTAACTACCTTGGAAAAGCCCCTGAATTATTTCTTGGGAAAACCCATGAATGCTTTCAGGGAGCATTATCTCCTACCGGATTTCTATTTTCTTTTCTTTTATTTTTTTCCTTTATCACTCTCCACCAGACCAGCTGTAGAATTGTTACTGAGCATACATGTATTTGCTAGAAAAAAGCCTCATAATATTCAATATTATTTTTCATTTACTTGCTGTCTCTTAAAACTTGTCACCAAATCAATCCGAGGTCTTCAGTCCAGTCATTTCCCTATACAAGAATGAGAAAAAGCACATTAATTTTTCTTTTATTATGCTTTGCAACCATTTTTATACATTGCAGTGCCTGCATTTCGTAAAACTGAACAAAAGAGAGAGAAGGAAGAAAAAGAAAAAATAACAGCACATGTTTTCAGTCCTCGTTAGGCCTAAAAATAACTGACAAAAACTTAATATGTGAAGAAAACCACGTGCCACAAAATTGGTGCTATTTAAAAAAAATCTTTACTTACAGTTAACTGTCTCCCTTCTCTTCCCCTCGCCATAGCACTTTTCTAAACATTAATGACATTAAGTAAGGTATATGCTTTAGAGTCCCCACAAGTCCAACAAATTCTGGAAAAAGTCCAATATTTCCAGAATTTCTTGTTCTGTCACATTTCACAAATATAATTATTGCATTCCAACACCATGTTAAGATACTGGTTTTATTACTGTTCATCTCTGAAATCTTGTCTCTTTTTTTATTTCCAACCTACTCTTGATTCTTCTAGTCAACTCTCATGCTCCCTTCCTTCTCTCCAGCATTTTCTGTTGAAAAATTTGAAAAGGTTTCACAGGTAGTCCCTCTGGTCTTTATTACCAGAAGAACAAGAAGCAGACTCTCCTTCTGTTTCACAGCTTACTTTTTGTTGGACAAAGTTTTGTATTTCCTCCTTAGCATGTACTTCCTCAAAAGTGATAGTGTCCCTCCAGGGAAGAATACCTTGAAGACAGCCTGAGTACAGCAGTTTGAATCTCTCACCTGCATCTCAACATTCCCTGAATATGGGGTATAACTTTGCCCTTTTGGCTGGTGTACAGTGAATAATCATTCTCCACAGACACTCTGCTATCTCCCACTTTTAGTACTTTGTCCTCCTGCCACAATTTTATCAGAATCAACTCTTTCTGCTGGTAGGATTGCATCTTTGCTATTAAAGGTCCAGGTTGCTTTCTTATATCCAGGTTTGGGGCATACACACAATGTGCCCTTTCAACTAACAACAACTGCTTTGGAATACCAGTCTAGCTGCTTATTTGTGCTTTCATAAAATTAATGCAGTCTGTTCCTTCCAGCTTCTTTGGTATAGCTGAAAATCTCAGGTTTTCCCTACATGCTCTGTCCTCTAATTCTGTTATTTTTTTAAACATCTTTTCCTTAGCAGTCTTATAGCCAACCTTTTATTTATTTTGACCTCTGATTTTTGCAGGTTTACCATCTCTTCTGAATATCTGTTTAAAGCTTCTTCCATTTTCCAGCCTTTTATTGATTGTGTTGATATACTGCATCAGTGTTTTGTTTATTTTAACCATGTCAGTATGCAGTTCTCTTGTATCTTCCTGTATGTTACTGGAAGTCATGTCTGAAGGTTTCATTGCTTTTTGCTGAACAGCTGCAGCACTTCCCCAGTCAGTGTTTCTTCCTCTATCTTTGTAGCTGATGTTTTCCAGGTCTTCTGCATTTCTTTATTCCTAGCATCCATGCAGGTCACATACTAGCCAGCTACTGAAATTTACCCATAAACACAAATCTACTGGCCTTCTCTGCTGAGTTTCTGTTTTCACACTGGGAGAGCTAGAAATAATCTGTTAATCCATGTGCAGCCATCTTGGAAGTCTCCAGTGCACATCCATCTTTCAGTAATTTATTGAAAAGTGTTATGAGTGTGATGAATCATAGTGTAATGCTTAAGAGTGTAGCATAGTGATGTCTTCCTGCCACATCTTAGAAGGCCAGTTTTGCTACCTTCTTAAATGTATTGTGATGTGAGATAGATAATTTGTGAATTTCGTAGAATTTTGGTTATTACATCAATGTTGAGTTGTGTTCTTGGTTTATGAGTTGGGGGGGGGGCGGTATGAAAAAGTCCATTGTTAATGTGTCCATGCCTTTTACAAGCACTTTCATGGAGTGTAAATTGATTATGCTTATTTGCTGCAGTAATAAAATTAAGACAAGTAGTGTTTGATCAAGAAACAAATTTGTCTTTAGAGGGCAAGTATGGATATGTTATGGATGTCTTCTCAGCACATGAAGGGAGAAAAGGGGAAGAATACCCCAAGGATTTCAAATTTTTGTGGAGGCTACAGAGTTGGGAACATAGATGTATATTTTGTGCCAGGGATAGCTGAATGAATATAAAATTACACTGGCCAGTATATTACATCTTGCCTGCCACTACCTAGGTGTAGACCAAGGTAAAATCTTGGCAGTTAATGGCATTTGAGGAATCCAGGGAGGTTTGGCATTTTGGATGGAAAACTGAAATGTAGGTATAGGACTAAAGAACTTTCAGGGAGGCCTGTTATAAAAAAGGAGAGCTTACTCCAGTATGTTTTTTTGTGAAATACCTGAAAAACATTGGTGGTGATAGAGGTGTATCAAGGTCTGCTGTCTGCTGACAAGTTTGCATGTTACTCATTCAGGGTGTTCAGTGGCCCTTTAGAATAGGCAAACATATAATAGTAAATGAAATCCTATTAATGGTTAATCTCATGAGACCTGTCTGATTGATCAACCAGGTCATGCTCTTGGGTATTGGATGGTTCTTGGGTTGCAACCTTATTGATTAGGAAGACACTGAAAAGTCATAATTTATTATTGGAGTAAAGCCAGATTTATAGAGCAGTTTCAGAATCTAGTGGATGACAAAGAAGGTTGTCTTTGAATCGGTACAAATCAGTGGATCAGCTCTAAAAGTAGTATTAGTGAGCAGGGTAAGAAGCAGAGAATACCTAGGCAGAGACAAAGTGGATTGATGCTAAACGACTGACAGGACTCACTATTATTCCTGTAGCATCAGTTAGAAACAAGCGCACAAGACATTATGAAAATTATTGATCAGACTGAAGAAGCAATTAAGACAGATATTTTTGTGCCTCAGATACTTTGAGAATACCTAAGCCATCCATGGGTCATTAGCAGTCTGTTTGAAGCAGCTCAAGTTTGGGATTAGTAGAGGGGAGACTGTTAGAGTCAGGTTGCTTTCATTTTCTTCTGATATTTTATCAGGATTTGCAGAATTCTACTGGTCATTCCAGTGGTGTTCAGAAACATGGTGTGCAGTCACCTAATTACGACTTTGTCATCCAGTATGGTACACACTCTCCACATCTGTTTTGCAGTTTGTAAAGATTCAGTGGATTACAGTGTGCCACATTTGGAGTGATATAGATGATGAGTGTTGCTCTGTGTTGTACTGCACACTGTGAGAGTTGCTGACAACTAGGCACATGTGAGAGTAGCCATTAGGTCTGTTCTGCAGCTGTAGTCCTCATTGCTCTTTGTGCATAAAGTACTCTATGCACTGTAGACTGTTGCCGTAGGATTACTGCATAGCGAGTATTGCCCTGCTGTGCATTTCTGGCACAGGGCAACATGAGAGTTTTACACTTGTTAACTAGAAATGCAGAATAAGTTTAATTTATGTATTATGTTGATAGAATCCATTGTTGGTGATGCTGCCACTGGTTGAGTGTCTGTGTTCTCACTTTTGTAGTGGTGAGATGGTGTGCATCATGCTTAAGAACAAAGTATTGTAGTAATTGATGTGCTAGAACATCTTTGTGTATTTTCAGCTGTATAACTTTTTCCTCCATATTTGACATGATTTATTTTTTTTTATGTATGCTTTGTAGACCGAGTTAGTCCCATTAGACTAGTGTCCTCCCTTCAGAGGAGACCTGAGGTGGTATTAATACTGATTAGGGGAAATTTGACCATGAAACCAGTGAACATCCCCAATTCTTTTTTTTTTCGATAAGTACTGTGGGATCTTTTACATCCACCTGAGTTGCCACCAACTCAGAAGGATTGTGTTTAACATCTCATCTAAAGAGTAGCATACCCTGATAAACTACATACCCTTATGCTGCTCTGAAGTGTCAGTACTGGAGAATTTTAATCCAGGTACTTGGTGTGGGAGTAGAACCCCCAGCCTTCTGATCTTCCAGCACCAAAGGGGAATTTGTTGCATGTTTAGCCACATACACTAAAATCAATGATGTTGCTAATCATCTGTGATTTGCTAAGCAGCTTATTACTTCTACAGGCCTGTTAAGTGCACAGGTGTTATTTATGTAGTAATATTAACATACATTTTGTGCACTTTCTGTCCTTTAAGGTGTGCAGGTTTGTGAATCCCAGAGTAAGGTGCAGTAAGGTCTGCTGATACTCCAGGGTGGTTGACATTATAATAACGTGTGTAGGGCTCTGTCGAGAGGCTGGTACTACGTAGTAACCCTGCACAGTTGCACACCATGTTTCTGAATACTGCCTGTTGTGTGAATAAAGGCATGCAAGCCTAACATTGAACATATGATTATTGATGCTATGCACTGATTTCACGGAGAAGGGTGGTGGAGGGCTTGGCTTGGAACACCCAGCTAAAGGCTTAACTCTGTGGACTGGAGTGTGCATTCCCTGTGTGCTCTTAAGGGAAATTGTACTTGGTGCAGAGAGCTGCATGTCAAAATCCTGTGTCTGTTTTTTTTCTCTGAAAGTTCCTCACCATTGTCAGTGATGAGGATTGAGTTTGCTTGATCACTGGCCTAGAGGAGGGATGTCACAGTAAATGTACGCAAGCTGTACTTTTTTAAGCTTGAGATGAGTTGCATGTTAACTCTGTCTGCATTCACCCTTACTTTCACAATTGCTCTTTTCTCTGTATTTTAAACCATTGTCTTTAACAATTAAGAACTTTAAGTGGATATCAACTTGGTCGTGATCAATATTATGGTCTCAAGTTATGAATTAATTGTTTGTTTGTCTCGACTGAGACCTAGATTGCCTGTTTGCCTTTTTAAGATAATTTGGTGGCCTTTCTGAGTGCCTTAGTTAATTATATCAAGATAAAAACTGTATAAGTATATGTCCATCTCAGTTCTCATTTAGAGGCTCTGCTGTTAGCTTTGAGATGAGACCACATGAGGGATACCTGCAAGGCAACTTCTGTCTACGTTTAAAACAAGTAATTAGGTTATCACATGAGGCAGTTGAGAGGATATGTAGATAGTACTTTAAATGAGGGAATCTCTTGCTAGATCTCCCACAAAAATCCAAGCATTATAAGTATGTGTCTTTCCTTGATGCATGTTATCTCCCTGTATCCTGCAAATGTGATTTCCTAATAAGGTTGGAAAAAGTCATTTTTATAGCAGGAAAGTAAATGTTGAATTTCCTGGTAAAAATTAGTGCTGCCATTAGATAAGGTGGTCTGGGGATGTCTGATTCTGAGAGGTACTAAAAGGCCTGTCATTTTTAACTATTCTTTTATCTGGCAAGGGTAGAGTGCATGATCTGCTGGAAGATGGATGACTTCTTTGATAAGAGTAGTTCAGTTTGCCACTGTTTAAGGTAGTTCAGGACACAAGAAAAAATAATTGCTTTTAATGCAGACTTTTTTAAATTTTTTGTGGGGGTGAGTAGTGGTGGTGATGGAGTAGCTGAATGAGCTAACTGTTGTGGCTGAATTTCATTGGTGGAATAAAATTATTCTCTTATCTAAAAATGGTTGGTAAGTGTTCTGTGTCTTGGTACCAGAAGCAGTGTATTAATGAAATTGTCTCACTTCTCAAGTCCAGTTTCAAATGAAATGTGGTGTGGCATTTTGTCTCCAGCTGAGGTAGAATATCAGTTTAGATAAGGTGTAAGAAATTAGTGGTGCCTTTTGATTATAGGCTGCAGTAGGCAAGTTTTTTGACTGAAGCAGAAAAGGGACTCTGGATGCAAGGCAGGTTGGAAACAGTATCTGAGGTAATAAAGTTGGGTCTGGAGTTTGGGGTCCTGTACTCCCTTCCTTGGAGAAGGGCCTGTGAAGTGAACTGGCCTAAATTCAGTAGGGTACAGTTTGCTAGCTGCCCAGATATGCATTAAGATCAAAAGCAAATTTTGCAGGAAAATACCTTAAATATTTCTATGCTAACTTAATTTGCTGTGATATGAAGTGGATATAAAAAGTGTACACACCTCTGTTAAAATGCCAGGTTTTTGTGATATATAAAAGAGACCACAATAAATCATTTCAAAACTTTTCCCACCTTTAATTTGACCTATAACTTGTCAAACGTACCTTTTGAAATTGTGGCCAATTGTACATTTTTTTTATATTTTTACCCTAACAGATTTGTTTTTCAATTGGATTGTACAGGTTGTAGGTCACATTAAAGATGGGAAAAGTTTTGAAATGATTTATTGTGGTCTCATTTTTTTATATCACAAAAACCTGGCATTTTAACAGGGGTGTGTACACTTCTTATATTCACTGTATTTCGGCTTCCCAGTCTAAATGCTGCAGATGCAGGAATAGTTTAATTGATAGCTGGAACCACGTATTTTAGGAGTGCTCCAAGTTTAACTAACTTTAGATGGATCTGAAGAATATATGTGATTGATTTGAACTAGGAGTGAAGTAGTTAGTCCTGCACTGTTTTACATTTGCAGACAAGAACACACAAAGTTGGTATAGAAATGAACATGCCTTGTTGTTAGCTGTGGTGGCCAAGAAGGCCGTTACAGGGTGTTGAAAGACAAGTGCGTCTCCGTTAAAGTTCTAGGTAATGAATATAGTCTATAATGTCAATCTCATTTGCAAGAAAAGTGTACACAAGGCAAACTTAGAAAGTAAATGGACACCATGAGTGTGCCTGTACTTGAGACCTAACTTCTATTAGAATAGCTTTTGCAGAAAATTTGATTTTGATAGGTGTGTAATTCCCATCCCCACCCCCACACATATCTGATTGTTTCCATAAGTTTGAATATTGCCTGCAACTGGCTTAAGTTTTGGTGTTCTAAGGTACACCAGTATGATTACTTACATTTGTTGTATTAATGTTTAAAGAGAACTGGAATGTTCACTGGAATGCAGGTAAATGTAACATGTTTGTACTTTGCTGAAAAAGTTAAGTGTTACCTTAAGTATTCCAGGATGTCTAATTAGTGTTATTTTTAATTTTCTATAGGAAAGCCTACGGAATATTGTCAGGTCCCATAGAGAGAGTGCTCTTGATTTTATTTAGAGCTGTTCCTATAGCATCATCTTTTGATAAGTAGTATATTGTCCCCCGAATTATATTTTTGGAGACTTGCTGTTTCTCATCTTTCATTCACGCATACTCGTACAGAAAAATATTTCCCGCATGGGCAATAATGCCCTTTTAGCCTGCCAATATACTGCAACAGTCATCCCCGTAAGTGTTCAAGTTGTTTTTAAAAATAAACTAGTGCGCGGTTTAATATAATTTGATAAGCTGCTCCAGGCATCGGCTGCTCAGAGTGCCAAGTAATGCATCTCATTCCTGTATAATCTTCTACACATACTGTCTTGATTCTCTTCTACTCCTTGATGCAAACATGCCCAGAAGTAAATTTATCACGGCCTCCTATGGAATTAGTCTCCTGTTAAATATCTATGCCAGAGACTGTACAAGTTCAGATATTTTAATCTTTCATAATAACTTAAACTTTCAGATCCATGGATGCCCTTGATACAATTCTGCTGTACTCTCTATAGTTTACTTATAAGATTTCTATATTGGTATTCATACTCGTTTAAAATAACTTATAAACAACGATTTGATCTTTTCTGATTTCCTAGACTTTATACTTCTTTTTATACAGTCTCTAGATTATTAACCGATAGTTTGATAATACCACAGACTCAATCCATTAAGGATTGGGACCAGCAAGCAGTTTAAGGCATCCTTTGACATTGTGTCATGTTTTCGTCAAGGGGTTTCACTTCTTAACTTACTTCCATTTTCCCCTTTATGCTGTCCTATATTGTTCAAGTTGTAGCCATGGAATGGGGATGTAGTGGCATATCACCCCACCACAGCAGGTGAGCCAGTGTCACCTCCCTTCCCCTCCTTGGACAGTGCCCCCTCTTAGTCCTCAACCTCCACCAGTAATCTACTGTGGTGAATGCCCAGGTGACTGCCCCTTCTCCCTAAGGATAGACACACACATCCCTTCTTACTAGCATCTCCAGTGCTCAAGCTGCTAATTGAACCCTGGTGGTCTGGGCCATATTCATAGCATTATGTCTGTATGCCATTGTGCATACTGTATTTTATTTTTTTTTTATGTTGATAACTATGCTTAATACTCTTTGCATCTTGTGTAGTCTAGTCTTAGTATTGTTAATTTTGTTTTGTTGGATAGGTAGTGCCTACTTTTCAGGTTCCTACTGAATTGTCGACAGCTTAGGTTGTCAAATGCTTAATCATCGACACCTAAGCGTTTAACGCTTACAATAGCGAATGGCCACATCATCGAATTCTTTCCTCGGGGAAAGAATTTGCATGGCCGTTATCAGGGATTTGCCCTTTTCGCAATGTACAGCGATCTTGGAGTTGGTATATTTAGTTAGGGGGGGTGTGGGGGTGTGAGGAAAGAATTTGATGATGTGGTCATTCACTATTGTTAACTTTCGACGCTTAGGTGCTGATGTTTTAGGATTCGACAACATAAGCTGTCAATGTTATGATATAGATGCCACTTTTCTGTTGTAAAGCTGATGTTATAGTTCCAGAGGGGTTTTATTTTGAATTTAACAGAATATTATTTTATTGGACTTGATCTGGCTCGTACATCACCTCTGTTGGAGTTTAGGTGTCTAGGCAATGCAACACCCCCCTGTGAGACAGCTGGATGTGGACACATGGAAGGTTGGCAGTTTAGCTGCAGTGACAAATGCCTGTGGACAGTTCCCTGTGGGAGTAGAGGAACACCCTGCACCCTAACCACAGGTGGCAGACACAAACCCTCACAGTGATGCACACTGCACCCCACCCCCCACCCAGAAGCCACCATGTGCAACTGTCAGCGAACATGTGGCTGTCACAGGATGTCAAGTGGGCATGAAAGTGGTACTGTGAAACCCGTGTGCTGTGGGCAAAACCTTTATCAACACAACATGTAGTGTGATGCTTCTAGTGCTTGGTGCGTACTAAACCCAAATAAATTCACAACTTGTAGAAATGTGCCACAGCACGTAGGAAATCCTGCACATCACCGTAGTCACACTTATGTTGCAAGATGTGCTTTAGGCGACACTCCCTTACAACAATAGCCTTCCTACGCGGTGTTACAGGCATCCCCCTCAAAAGTGACTCCCTTCGGGTATCTGTCAGGTTTTGTTCCTGCTGCAGAACAGACAAAAGGTCGGACAGCTGCACTGTAGGGCGTCCAAGTAACATCTTCAGCCGACTATGCCATGCCTCCACCTGGTTATTAGTCCGCGGGAAGTTCAAGTCAGAGACGTGACACACATTCCAAAACTTCAAAGGGTAGGAGGATGGCAGGCGATGCTGTACTGAGCAGCGGGATGTATAGTTCCGTGGTCGGCCACGCACATAATGATGGTCCAGAAATACACCTATAGGCTTAGCACGGTCAGGTAAGGAAGCCACAATGTCCAGAAATGTGGGGGATAACATCTTCCAGGGATAGGAATGCCAATGCAATCAGCTTGCGGATGGCAATGGAGAATGTCCGTACCATAGAGGGCCACAAGGTGATGATGCTGGATCTGGCGCCAAATGATCTGTGCAAAATGGAATAGGCACCCCTTCAGAATACTCATAGGGAATGCCTTACGGCTGGCACGGATCGCTGCCTTCTCAAAATGGCATGGATCGCTGCCTTCTCAAAATCGGTCATAATATACTGTGGAGCCAAGGTGCATCCCTGTTCTGCAGCCATACCCTTTAGTATATCCCACATATTGTTGTATGCAGACTCTGACTTCCATGTCATGAGACAGTACAGCAGGGGAACGATCCTTGCCAAGGTGGTGCCACTACATCCATGTAACGTATAGAGCTGGCGGCATATATTGGCCCATGGCAGGAAGGTGCCATCCCCAAGAATGATGTCAGACCTGCACAGATCTGCCAGATTCTGCGCTGTAGTTAGTAGAACCAAGGAATCAGTCCCATCCATACCAGACTTTCTGCGGAGGATAAAGCTGCCACTACGGATTGGATACTGGCTGACATCAATATCCACAAGTGTTACTAGAGGTGTGGTCATGGATGCCGTGCCCTCTGCCGTACCCTGGTTATGCTACAATGCAGGGTGGCATGGCAAGGCATCTCTTGTAGTACATTGTCATCCGCTGTGCCTAGGACACACTGCATTACCAGGCTTGGCAGGTCATTGCCAGTTACCAACCTCTGCCGCACTTATGCTCACAGTGTTTTGGTCTGGTAGGAGTCTACCCAGCTTGCTTGCAACACAGGATCTACATGTACTGCACAGGTCCCCTTTAACCCCCAGCTGTTGCTGCTGGCCAATCAGGATGTGGGGCCCAGTGTCCATTTCAGTGACAGAGGTTACATAGGGAGGTATCCCTGTGTAGTACCCTTGACTGCTTACATCGGCCTGCATACTTGCGTACCCCTGCTGCAATGACCATTGGATGGGTTTGGCGGCCCCCACAATGCACACATGCTGCTGTGGACTGGGAGGTGAGTTGCTACCCCTGTATGTCAGTGTTCCCTTCTACAGTGTTTCTTTCATACAGTTGGGTAGGTAGTGTGGGCTTGCCAGGGTTGGCATGTTCCCACCTGCCACTGCACTAGGGGGGGGGGGCCTGGCAGGACAGTGTCTGTCTGTTGCAGGCATACCTCTCCTCCTCTTTGGGTTGGTCTTGTGGTAAACCCATTTACAACAGTGGTACACACAAGGACACTGTGTACATCTTGCCCTGACAAACTCAGTCAGTTGATGAATAACAGGTATTGCATTATCATGTACTTTCTGAGGGGTATGAAGTCTGAAACTCAACTGTCTGTCATTTTATTCTACCTCTGTTCTGTGCTGCTGTTCCACTACATTGCCAGACAGCCACAAGTATGTGGAATATGGGCTGCACATATTCTGCAAAGCTCAGGCTATCTGTGCCGGTCTGTACAGTTGGGGGGTATAGGCAGGGATGCTTGTGGTGGTGTTATTGCTGGAATAGACAGTGCACATGTCCTACTGTAGCACTCTGCAGCTTCTTTGGGGTTTCCTGTCAGCTTCCCTCAGCATGGATTGATGTACGGGCTGTGTGTGGGGGATTTGTGTGCTTCTGAGGAGCAATAGGTATGATGCTGTTTTGTTTTACATGTGTGCAGACCTGTATATCCACTTGTTAAGCTGAGTAGCATGGCTGTTTCCACTGTCTGGTGACAGCCCCACATATATACTTTAAGGGATGTCTCCAATTACCGGTTTTCCCAACTGCGTAGGTTCCCACGGCGTATCTCCCTTTCAGCCGCACCACTCTACGATCTAGCAGTGCTGCGGCCTTCTGCTTTCAGAGTTGTAGTTCACAGGCATTTGTCTCGCGATCTACATGCCGGAATCCCCTCTGTTGTTGCCTTTTGCATTCTTACTAAATCATAAATCTAGGTTTATAATGATCTGTTGAAGAAAACTCTGTGGGCAAAAAGATCAATCAGTTTACTGATAGCTGTTTTAGAGAAGCAGAAGACTAGCCTTTTTTACCTTCTGCAAACCCCCTCCCCTTGATTACCTGCCCCCTCCCCTTGATTACCTGTCTGACTCCCGTAAATCCAAGTTATAATTGTTAATGTTTCACAAAATTCGTTATCACTACAATTTGACACTCAAAATTTTGACTTATTGGTGGTGACCTTTCAGTTTAAGACTTAACTGTAACATTGCCATCATCCGACTGTTATATATTAGAAGTAATTTCTGAGGAAGAGCTGTAATAATTTCTTGGGAGATACAGGAAGACCTGATATGAGTGAAAATGATGTGTACAATATTGATCCCCTGTTAGGTTCTTTGCCATCCGTTATTTCTGTTTTATTATACATGAGTATGTGTTGGAACTGCAACATTCGTAATCTGGAATGCTGGATACATCATGTTATCCAGTTTTCACTCACCTCCAGGAATAGGAATGTTTCAGGATTCTCCATTTTAAAATTTCTGGCATGCATTGATGCCTCCTTCACCTCATTTTGTTTGCTTTTTTAGTTGTAGTTGAAGTAGATGAATTAAATTTCTGCCTCACAAAAACAAACAGGGGTAGTAAATGATGGGTGCAGCATTTGACAAAACATAATGCCAACTTTCTCTTAAATTCCAGAGAGGAAGGCAAAGTGCATGGGTGCTGTGTAAAGATGGGCATCTTGTGAAATACAGTGCTGCATTTGTGGAGCAACAAGCATGAAGTTAACCAGGGTATAGTGAAAGAACTGAGGCTTCAGGAAATGTCAGTATATATCGCAGTTTACCCAGGTTTGCAGTTTAGAGATTGCAGTGGATGCCTATTTCATTTACTGGAAAATGCTTTTAAAGTACTTGGAACATAGCCAAAGCTTTGTCAGTTGATGTGGGAATAGCCAAATTACTAAAAATAATCATGGATACACAAGTTTATCAAGTGTCATCTTAATGTCAGAATTAGTGGTACAAATGGCTGTTGCTGATGTTATAAAGCTTTAAAGATTTTATGCTAATGAAATGAAGATGTGATTCCAAACTTTCATTTTTAAACTTGGCTACCTGCCTCCCTGCAAGAGTGACTGAGATGGCTGTCTTAAACAGTCCCATGTAACTAAAGTGGATATGCTGAAGGAGTGTGTGTTTCTGGTTACTAAAGACCAGTTTAGAACTTGTATACATCAAGACCAAGAAAATCTGATCGACATAAAAAAAAAAAGTACATTGGGTGGAAAAAGTGCCTCTCATTCTGAGGGAGGGATTCTCATTGTTCATTTCTCTGTGATTCATCTTTGTCACTTGCATTCTGCAGTCAGCGAAATTAACATCTTGCAGACATGTATCACGTGGTTCCTTGTGACTTTATCAAATGGACCATTCCAAAACAGTATGTTTTGGACATGTTCTTTCAAAATAGGATTTGCATGTATGGTTTAGTGGAGCCTTGCTTACACTAGTTTGTTGTATGTCAGAGTTATGCAGCCTTGGATTTGAGAGATGTTTGATTGTATTCCATTCTCCAAGGAGGCATGACATCAGAGATGGTGCAAGACATTGCTTTCTCCTTTGCAAAAACATTTTTCATACTTTTTTTGAGTTGTGCATTCAGTTATTTTCTTTATAAATCATGTGTCTTCAGTCAGCAACAGAACTGTATTTTCGACCCACATGTGCTTGACCTACTTCATATGCATAAGTAGTTTGGCTTCTTTATTGCATTGTGGGGGGATTGCACAGGTACATGTTCCTGGCTAAAGTGTGAAATACATTACAGTTTTCTAAATTTATTTCATAATACTTGTAATGCTTCAGCAGCCTTGTCTTGAGGATGTGAAAAGAATAATGCTTTGGATAGTCAGACTAAAAATTAATTAATTTCATTGTATTTTATTCTACAAAACTATTGGTTAACCTAGCTTTGGAATAACACATTTTTCATACTTCAATTGAAGCAAAGCAAGATGTTTATGGCTAGAAAATATTCTTTAATGCCATCTATTTACACCTATTCATGTGCCATAAAAGGCCTTGTACAGCAATAATGCCAAGTGTTTAAATGCGTCACTGGATTAAATCTTCAAGATCTTAAGTTTTCTTGGATCTTGCATGTTTGATAGGCTTCATGCAATAGTAAGCATACAATCTAACTAGACTAGTGGGACGCTGCTTTTGTTATGAGAAGTGTTGCAGAAAAGTTTGATTGAACTGCATGTATGGAAAGCTGTGGTTCTAGAAGTTCTGATTGTTGCAAGGTTGATGATAAATAATCCATCCTGAGGTGCTAGACCCGAGAACCTGTTTATATAAAATAAATGGCAAGCAGTAAAGCTCTCCACTCCATTTGATTTGAGTAAAGGGGCTTGCAGTTCATTGTGGAATTTCACTGTAATGGAATTTTGACAAAAGAAAATTGTAAATTAAATTTCAATAAAATAGATTTTAATAAAGTAGTTGAATTATGCAGAAATTTGAGGACGTTACCTCAGAAATACTTAAATAAGGGGGTAGTGCTGTGAATGTAGAATTCTCAGTTGTAGGTTTTGTTATGCAAAGACTGGTTATGCTGAATGGACAAAAACATTGAAGGGTGAATATAAGGGTTGCTTGCTGCTTTGTGAGCCAGGTGTTTTTAAAACCATGTAAGCCAAAACTGAAATGGTCTAGGAAAAGCATTCCTGATGTTAAATGTATATTAAATTCCGTTTGAGTGCTACATAAATCTTTCCTTGATTCATTTTTGGAAGTACAAAAGGATTTGGATGTAATGGTGTTGTGCAGTTTGCAGCCTGAATAAAAGCAACGTGGTATAAAACTAACTGGAGACTGTAAGAGTCACATTGCATATTTATGGAAACTTGGGAATTAGAGAGAAAGCATAGTAGACTTCATAACAGCTACCGTGTTTGTAGGCATACCTCTCAACTGTACAGATTTTCGCAGAATGTCCAGTGTTTTGCCTCATATTTGGTCTGTTTTTCATAAAATTGAGGTTTTCTGGCAAATTACTGGCAAGTCATTAACTGAAGTCCGAAACTATTGGCAGACGTTCGAGTTTCAGACTTCACACCCTTCAGAAAATTTATGCTAATGTAAAACGGGTTGTTTTATCAGCTTTCTAAGTTTGTAAGAGCAATATTTAAATTCTGTCCCTAATTTTGGGTCTTTGTCCCCTCCATTATTTATGGATTTGTCCAGATATTTTGCTGTGAGAAGTTGAGAGGTATGTTTGCAGGCGATATAAATGATGCAATAGACAGCAGTTAATCTTACTTCAGGTAGCCCTCTGTAATGGGTTAAAACTTAAGAAATCCCTTCTCTGCCTTCTTACACGGCTTTTCATTTTTTTAACATTTATAGATGTTTACAGATGTGACACCTCTTTGGCTTTTTTTGTGGATCAGAGTTTCCCAAGATAATTTCCAATTGTTTGGAGCAAAACCATTAGCCAGTAATTTATTTAAATTATACATAAGATTGGAGTAATATAATTTGTAAAACTCCATAAAAGGTGTCCAGGTATCGTATCTGGTCCCACAGACATAGTTTTTTTTAATTTTGTTAAAAGCATTAAATATGCAGTTCTCCGATATTGTTGGACACGATCCTGAGATTGGTTAGCATAAACTAGATTATGACCAGCATCATTAGTAACAATTGGAAAAAAAATATTAAATTCACAAGATATCATATTTGGATCTTGTATGATATGTTATTGTTAATAGTAGTTATATTTTTATTATTGATTTATTTGTAAAATGCTTGTTTTGTTTGAAGAATTACTAATCATTGTCATAACAAAACTTTGTTGTTTTAATGACTTGTTTTAATTTCCTACTCATAACATTGTTTTTATTTTCTTATTAGAGTACGTTAACTTTTTTGTAAATTTTATACCTCTTTCCTTCTATATAGGTTCATAGGTAGGTACTAAGCTGTTGGCCCTAGGGCCTATGTAAGCTTAGCCAAAAAGGTACCCTGGCTTTCGCCACCCAAAAAAATGATTTTCCTCTGCCCCTGTCGAGCAGAGCCACAGAGGTGATCCCCGGGGTGAATTTCATATTTCCCATCCAATCATCAAGATTTGTCTTGAAGAGTGCTAATGAGGAGCTTTGTTTGATATAGATAGGTAGTTTGTTCCAGAGTATGGGAAGTCTCTGGGGCAGCAGTCTACCCCTCCAGCATGTTCTGTTTAGCGTGGTTGTAAGGGCTTATTCCACCATAAAGGAAAGAAAGATTTTACCAGATTTGTAACAGAGATTTTTTTTTATCTCAGTTACATAGTTTTTCAAGTGTTGAATATCCATAGTGATATTCAAAAGGTAAATTATTACTCCATATAAACCAATTGAAAAGCTAGATTATAATTATCTATGTATTCACTCTGTATAGACACTCATATAGGACATAATTTTAAAGGTTAGTGGAATTTCAGGATTCAGTTATTGTTACGATTTTGTAGTTCTCTTTAATGGTTAAGTATACAAGTTCATTTGATTTATATCACAGGCTTCTGGAATTAAAGTAGTTGGTTTCCTCTGGGTGCTCCAGTTTCCTCCCACATCCCAACGACATGCTGTAGGTGGATTGGACACACTAAACTGGCCCTAGGTGTGAGTGCGTGCATGTTTGTGTCTTCCGTGGAAAGTTGGGCGCCGGGCTTGCAACTCAACACTGTAAAACATCGCTGCCAATCATGAGTGGACAGGTGATCCGCTGTGATGACCCCTAACTAGGAAAAGCCGAAAGAAGTAAGATTTTATAGTGCTGTCAAACTCAATGCTACTACTGGCTGGTTTGGTACAGATCCTCTTTCTTAAAAAGAATCAGTTTGTTCAGAGATTTTACCAGCCAGGAATGAAGCAGCATGTGTGCTTAAGTATAACTTATCCCGTGCAAAAAATCTAAAGTCATAAATATAGTCTTTAAAATATTTAATCATTTTATATTATAAACCAGAGACCGTTTACCTTAAGTTGTTGCAAATGGGCGTTTGTAAGCATATATTTGGCTAGGTAGTATGATTTCACTAAAAGCATATTCAGCCTTTGAATTTTCAAACAAAAAAAATGTCAAGAACTGCATTTGTCAAGTGATACATTGGGCTGTGCTTGAGGTAATTTATTCCTGAGTGAATTATGAAAACATCATATCCTGATTTTACTAAAATGAGTCTATGGTAATACATTTGGAATATCAGCTAGTTTTAGTCCTGGCAAAGCCGATAGTGTTATCAACTTTTCCGGATCATTAAGTTGACAAACGGCTGGTTTTAACATTGAATCACGTAGTATTAAGAGTTCCTGTTTATTTTTCAGTGCTACATGTTCTTGAACAAAAATATCCATTGTGTTACCATTGTCACATATATTACTAATTGTGATATCATAATCCTGATTTCTTATGATGTCAGATTGCCTGAGTTGTTTCCTTATAGTCACATTTTTGTCATTTTTAATGGTCTAACTTATCCACTACAGATACTTCCTAGTAATTTGGAATGATATTCAGTACTTGTTCATTTCTGTTCAAAGGTGTGGAGCACCGCTGTCAACCCTCTGTCTAGGGCTAGTCTCTTTCTTAGTAATGACAACAATTTCATGGTAAATGCAATAAACACTTCTATTGACATCCCTTCTATGGTCATCACATTACTAGTTGGAGAGTTATAAGACTTCTCAGTGTGCAGTCTAATATCAGGATCAGAAGTCTGTAGTTCACCAATACCTTCAGACAGTTCCTCACAGTCTGTCACTTCTGTATATTTAATATCCAGAATTACTACTTTCTTAATTTTTTTTTTTTTTTACACTTATTGGTTTTCTTTTTAACAATCTCTGTGTTTTTTTCTCCTTAGCTAAGCTAAGAAAAATTTGTGCATTACCACTTGTATCTACAATTTCAGTATTTTGACTCTGAAGATTAAGGCTTCTTGTGAAAAGATTTTTTTCCTTGAGTTCATTGCTTGACCAATTAGTGACATACTTGGAAATAGATATGTAGTCCTTGCCAAAATGACATGAACAAGAATATTACTAACATGTAACATGGCACGTCTTACCTCTGTCCAGTCTTTATGACCAGTTGTGACACTAAAGCAAGTGGTAATTGTCAGAATAAAAATTAAGTTTGACACTAGGAGTTATTTTGCTGTTTAATATTCATCCTAGAATTTTCAGAAACAGGATAATTTGATCACTGGGCATAGCTTGAGAAGCTGCATGCAATATGTGCAGTTATAGGCAATGTTAAGTTTATGGTCAAATCTAATAATTTTGCAAAAATTTGTAAGAAAAATAAGCTTGATTTCCACACTATAGGGTTCACAGAGGAGTAGGAAGTTGAAGTATTTATGCAGTAGAAATGCTCAGAGTCCAGTTGAAAATATGTAGGTTCCATACTGAGCACTGTTTTTTCACAATACTATTTGTCAACCATGTTTACTTGATTCCCTCATTAATATCATAGTACAAATTAAATATAGTGAGATCATGAAAGTTTGGGAACAACGTTTCATTTTAACCCATAACTCAACGGTCTCATTCTCCCTGTATTTGGTGACATAGGTTTGGGGATGATACAAGGAGGCTTGCCCTGTTAAAAAAAATCTTTTGTTATATTTTTGTTTAACATGACATGTTCCATTGTTGACTTTATTATTTCAGTGTTTCCCAGTGCAAGGAAGCTCAGATTAATTGCTATGAATCCTTTCAGTACAGGGCATGGGAATTAATAAGAGCACTGTTTGGTTAGAATAGCTTATGTTTCAGCTAGATATTGCCTCAAAATGGAGCATTTTGCCTGAGTCTGTATTTAAAGTGCTGAAATTGCAAGTTACCATGTTTCAGTCCATGACCGGTCTTCTAACATAAAATCAGCATAAGTTGAAACCAGTGGGCCATATTTTGCTTGAGTATGGATACAAGCATAGAAATATGAGCATATATTGCTCATCACAGTGCTGCAGTAGCATTTGTCTATTTGGGTTGTTTCCTGCCTATGAAGCAATGATGGGACTGCTTCAAAAATTCTGGCTCCCTTCCAGTACATCTCCCTGGCTGCTGGCTGGCCAGCACCAATCAGATAAAGAGCTAGAAGGAAATGACTTCAGTATTTTTTTGCAGCCTCACAGGAAGCAACAATGGAGCTTCTCATGAATATGGTGTGCAACTTCTTTTCTGGCAGATGCATTTCCCTTTTGAGAACCCTTCTATACAGAAAACATTGTTCTTTTAAGATTATTACCTATTTTTCTAATTTATGACTAAAAGTGGCATTTTCTTCTTTGAGAAACCTGTTATTTGTTTAAATATCTGTAGTTTCCTCTACTGCTTATGCATCTACCTTGGTTTTGAGTCTGGGGAGGTGTAACTGTGTGTGTGAACACTTTGTGATAACTTACCTTCCAACTGACTGTTTCGAGCACTGCATACTAGCAATTATGCTTAAATCTATCACAGCATGGGTACTCACTCCTGTTGTGTTGATTCTTCTCCCATTGTACCTAAAAAGAAAAAACTTACTAAAAGCGAGTCTTTGCAGTCCCTGCAGGCTCAGTCAATGCTACAGCCTCATGTGAAGGATTTGTTGTTTCTCAGCTCCACCTGCTGGTCTCCAAGTTCACTGGTGTTGCTTCCACCATTGTGAACCATGAGATGTCAGACATATCCTCTGAGGCTGTTCTAGTGTCTTATATTGGCATGGTAGAACCATCTTCTGTGTTTTCCATCTGGGGGAAATGCTTTGGGAAATCTTCTTAGGGTAACTGAGGAAAGGGATCTCTTGCCCAGGATAGAGAACCATCCCCAGTTGTTCTTCCAGGGATACTTTACATAAGAAAAAGAAACTAAAGGTTAGACATCATTCATCTAATGGTGCACTTGTTATACATAAAGGTTATTTTCTTATTTAACCAGAAGTTTATTGCAGGCACTTGGTCACTGAATTCTAAAATCATTACCTGGTCACTATTGTGATACAGAAAATCTGGAAGATAGATGAGTCTGACATTGACAGAGAGCAAGTTCCCTCTGCTATGGATTCTCAAGACTAGGGTTCTGATACTGAGGAAATCACGTGTCTCATTTCCCATGGAAGAGTTTTCTTTTTCTGAGTCTATTTCGAGGATGAGTATGTATTTTTGTGGGAGGAAGGGGGAGGTTCTCACTGAAATGAGAAGATACTGTGATGTTCTTCGTGTTTCACTGTTGCAGTCATTACATTTGGGTTATCTGCTTGCAGGTAGCCCTCAGTTGGCCTGATTAACAAAGGCTTGGGTCCGGCGTTGGTTGCTGTATCTTATTCCGTGATGTCAGGGGTATAAAACTTGCAACCAATGTCATTATATCAGTCTTTCTTGCCGTGCGGTGCCCAAAGCAGAAGCAGTTCGCAAGTGCCAGTCGGCCGACTGCTGAAATTTTTGTTTTCGAGTTTCAGAATCGAAGTCTTCAACTAAAAGCTAAGTACCCCATTGGGGAAACTTTTTCTTGCTCTAAACCAATGTCAGTAAAAGTAAATAATTGCATTTTTTGTGGAAAGCAAATACCTCATAAAGATTTTAATTCATACTGTATTCTTTGCCTAGGCCTTGACCACGCCGTCTCTCGCTGTCGGTTTTGTGCCTTATTTGAACAACAAACTATCCTTCGGTATATTTGCGCTTCTAAATTTGTTGGTGCTCGGTTCAATTATCCTGATATGTCTTTGTTAAGCCATCTGACTACCGACATTCTGAAGAAACGCAAAGATAAAGACAGAGACAGGCCGCTCAGTTTGCCGGTACTCAGTGAGGCACTTTCACAGCCCCTGATACCCACTACTTCAGATTCGCAGGCCTCTACTGAGACCCATTTGGAGTCCGGTAGGCCACAAGATGCTTCAACTGTAGAACCTGCGTATGTCTCTACCTTGGATGGGTCTGGAGCCGCTGTGTAGGCACCAGCTTCTGAGGGTGTATTCAGGCCTACTGACTTGCATATTAAACCAGCGCCATCTTCTTCTTCAAGGCCTAAAACTCGAACCATCCCTAGAAAAATGACACCCAGACCGCATGGTCAGGCCTCTGTGCCTAAAGAACAAATGATAAGAATGACTGACGACCTTATTACTTTAATCAGGGGAAGCCAACCTTCCCTCTCTGAGAGACCTAGGACTGAGTTTCCTTATGATACTTCTGATCAGGATTATGAAATTTCTGTTTCCTCTGATGACCAGGATTTACCCTTATCTACCTATGAGGATTCTGATGCTGAGGACTGTATTCCCTCTGCCC
The DNA here is from genome assembly GCF_019279795.1 of Protopterus annectens. Taxonomy (NCBI): domain Eukaryota; kingdom Metazoa; phylum Chordata; order Ceratodontiformes; family Protopteridae; genus Protopterus; species Protopterus annectens. The sequence continues at coordinate 1,944,410,653 of NC_056731.1, forward strand.
CCCCCCCCCCAAAAAAAAAAAAAGAGGATTTCTCTTTTGGTGAAACCTTGCATACTCTCAGGGAGCTTTTTCGTTGGGAGAGTCAGGATTTCTCTGATTCTAAAAAGAGGCTTGGGGATTTCTTACATGTGCCCCAGCACAGGCCTTTAGCTATACATCCTGTACTGGACATTTTTGATTATGCCTTTTCGGAATTTAGCATGGCCCCTGACTCTCTACCTCCTGCTTCCAGAAAACCTGATAGATATTACAGGGTTCCTGACTCTCACAAGTTCCTTTTCAAAAATCCTACTGTGGATCCTGAAACCATTTCACAGAGAACCAATGGCATTAAAGCTATTACTGCCAAAAATCCTACTCCCCCTGATAGAAACTCCAGGGCGCTGGATAGATGGGGTAAGAAGGTATACACTTCTGCAACTTTGGCCATTAGGGCCTTGAATTGCCAGTTTCATATCTTAAAGTATCTGCTGCATATTATTGGATTGCTTAAACAGAAAATGATGCCGACTCCTGATTGTGCTGCAAATAAGGATTTACAGGATTTTTATGCATTCTGCTGAACAAGTTGGTGAACATACATTGCATTGTGGTTTTGATTCACTAGAGGCATCTTGCAGGGTTGCGGTAACTGGGTCTGTACTTTAGAAGGCATGCTTGGCTTAAGGAGCAATCCTTGCCAGATTATGTTAAAGCAAAATTACTGGATGCTCCCTTAAATCAGGGCCACCTGTTTGGCAACAAGGCAGAAGTTCTTAAAAAGATGGAGGCAAAAGCTACATCTATGCAAACTTTTACAAGTACATCCTCCAAGATTTAGTAGGCATTGGCCTTATAAGAATTGGTCCTTTCCTGCCTCTTCCAGACCTTCAGTCCAAACCCAGATCCAGCAGAGCACCCAGGCTTCAGTCCCAGGGGACCCATAGGACTAAGCAGTGAGGGGCCTCCACTTCCAAATTTGGGAGTAATAAAACTCCCCCTATGTTAAACTGTCTCAATGACTTCTTTTTAAAACTTCTAAGCACTTCTTAACTGACTGCCCCGTTGGGGGGAAAGATTGCACTTCATGCAAAGAACTGGGGACTCGTTACCCAGAACAAATGGGTTTTAAATATAGTGTCCCAGGGATACAGATTTCACACGTCACCAACTCCAAGCGGTTGGCCGGATCTACCTCCAAAGCAGTGGCAGAGGCCCAAAAGCAAGTACTCTCTCTTTTAAGCATAGGGGCTATTCAGTTGGTACCAGAAGAGAAAAATCAGTTGGTACCAGAAGAGAAAAAGGGACAAGGTTTCTACTCTAGATTTTTCCTGGTACCCAAAAAAGACAATTTTTGGCGTCCTATTCTGGACCTGCCTACTCTAAACACCTTTTTGTTGATTCCAAAATTCAAGATGCTGACTCTTCACCAGTTGCTTCCTATGCTAAACAAAGATGCCTGGTTGGCATCACTAAATTTAAGGGAAGCATACCTGTACATCCCAATCAGGGAGTATTGCAGAAGATACCTACGCTTCAAAGCAGGCTGCACGCACTATCAGTTCTTTGTAGTGCCCTTTGGCTTATCTACTGCACACAGGGTATTCACAAAGTGCCTAGCTCCAGTCATTGCATTTTGCAGGCAAAGAAATATTCAAATATACCAATACCTGGACAATTGTCTAATTCAGGCAGAAAACCAGGACATATTTTGAATCATCTGGCTTTTGTACAGAGGGTGCTAACTTGTCTGGGGTACACCATAAACGAAAAGAAATCACACCTGGTACCCTGTCAATAAATTTTATTCCTGGGAGCAAGCTTGAATACAACTTCCCAGATGGCTTTCCTCATGCCAAAGAAACAAATTCACTTGACAACCTACTTCAAACAAGTGGTCACAAAAACCCTGCTATCTGCAAGGCAAATACTACAAGCTTTGCGGTTCATGGCCTCCTGCATTCTTCTAATTCCATATGCAAGACTGCATATGAGGAAACTACAATGGTATCTAAAAAGCTTATGGTGTCAACGTTCTCAGGATCTAGAAGAAATCATTCCTGGTCTACGCCTAGAGTTCCTTTGGGGGGCGAGGCCTTGCCACCAAAACAAGGGACTACCATACACACTTCCCCTGTCGCCCAAACCCTAACAACAGACGCATAAGACTATGCGGGGGGGGGGGGGGCACCTGGCAGGGAAGTGCATTCAGGGCAAATGGAATCCAATTCAAACGCACCTTCACATCAATCATGAAGAAATGTTAGCTGTGCAGAATGCTATGACAGCCAAGGACCACATTCTTCCAGGACAATTAATCGTAAAGACGGACAACACCACTGTTATGTACTACATAAACAAGTGGGGGGGGGTACATATTCTTACCCCCTCTGCAGACTAACCTTGGCATTGTGGAACACAGCCTTGAGCTACCAAGTACATCTACAAGCTCAATTCCTGCCAAGAAAACTAAATACACTGGCAGATGGACTAAGCAGAACCTTCATGGACCCACACAAGTGGAAACTGGAACCAAGGATTTTCAACATGTTGACAAGCAAATGGGGGATCCCAGATATAGACCTGTTTGCCTCCCACCAGAACTATCAATTGGAAAAATGTTGTGCAAGACTCCCCACAAACAAGCTTGGAAGGTGGATGCTCTGTCCTTTAGCTGGAAAAACTTATCAGTTTATGCCTTTCCTCCTCTGCCTCCGCTCTCCAAAGTACTACTAAAGATCAAACAAGACAAACCAAGGTTTATTTTGATTGCACCAGCCTGGCCACGCCAACACTGGTACCCCCTCCTGCGCAGTGTCACTGTTGATGTTCATCGTGTTACCCTGCTGCAGTCATCACACTTGGGTAATCCTGTCGTCAGGCGGTCCCGCAGTTGGCCAGAATTCCAAAGTCTTGGGCCGGCGTCGGTTGCTGTTGCTTCTTCCCTGACGTCAGTGCGCCAGGGGTATATATAATGCATCCGACGCCATCTTCAGTCTTTCTTGCCGTGCGGTGCCCGAAGCAGAAGCAGTTCGCAAGTGCCGGTTGGCCGACTCCTGAGATTTTCGAACTCGAATTTCAGACCAAAGTCTTCAATAAAGCTAAGTACCCTGTTGGGGAAACTTTTCTTGCCTCAGACCGATGTCAGAAAATGTTAACAATTGTATTTCTTGTGGGAAGCAAATACCTCATAAGGATTTTCATTCTTACTGCATACCTTGCCTAGGCCCAGACCAGTACGTCACTAGTTGTCATTTTTGTGCTAGGTTTAATAAGCGTACTGTAAAAAGACGCTTTGATTTCGCACAACACTACTTCGGTAGAAAATTTAACTACACTATGCCGTCGGAGAAACCGACTACCAGAGTGCACAAAAAATGCAAGGATAAGGACAGGCAGCTTAGACCCAAGCCAGACTCCGAGGCCTCGGCTGGTACGGTCTCTGGTTCACTGGTCTTCAGTGAGGCTCTGATGCAGCCCCTGACTACCGCAGATCTGGAACCCGAGACTGCTTCGGAACTTTTGGCGGAAAGTACCAGGCTGACACAGCCATTTTGTTCAGCCCCTACCGACGACACTCCTGAAAAAGATGGCAGTGCTGCAGAAACACCTTCGGTTTCTGAAGGCGTCTTCAGACCGACGACGCTCACCATTAAAACGTATCCTAAGATGAAGACTCCTATTAAACCTAAAAAGACTGCACTTCAGTCCCCTGTTCAAGGCCCCATGCCTAAGAAACAGATGCTCAAAATGGCTGAAAATTTGATCTCTTTAATCAGGGGTTCCCAACCCCCTCCTGACAAAAGGCCCAGACAAGAGGAAGATTATGCATCCTCTGAACAAGTATCTATTTCCTCAGGCTCCTCAGAGGACCAAGATTACTCCTTCTCCCCTTATGAAGATTCTGATGCTGAGGATTCAATTCCCTCAGCTTCTCCCCCTGAAGACTACTCCTTTGGGGAAACTTTACACACTATGAGGGAACATTTTCACTGGGAAGGTCAGGACTACTCTGACTCAAAGAAAAGGCTCAGAGAGTTTCTTTTACTCCCCCAGCACAGACCACTTGCCATCCCCCCAGTTTTAGACATTGTGGATGATGTTTACTTAGAATCCAGTTTGAACTCAGACTCTCTGCCTCCTGCTCCGGCCAAACCTGACAGATACTATAGAGTGCCTGATTCCCACAAATTTCTTTACAAAAGTCCTGTTGCTGATCCAGAAACTATCTCCCAGGGTCCCAAAGGGGCTAAGGCTTCTATGGCTAAAAATCCTGTACCCTCTGAAAGGGACTCCAGAGCACTAGACAGGTGGGGGAAAAAGGTTTACACCTCAGCCACTCTAGCTATGAGGGCACTAAATTGCCAGTTTCACATGCTAAAATATCAGCAATTTCTAATATCTCAGTTAAAACAAAAAATGAGTACACTCCCTCAACAGTCTGAATTGAAAGAAATGCAGGATCTGTTGCATGCAACTGAACAGGTGGGCAAACATATACTGTACAATGTTGGTTTGATTCTTTGGAGGCTTCCTGCAGAGCAGCTGTCACTGGGTCTGTTATACGCAGGCATGCTTGGTTAAAGGAACAAACTCTGCCTGATTATGTTAAAGCAAAGCTTCTAGATGCTCCCTTACAGCAGTGTGTTCTTTTTGGAGTTAAAGCAGAAGAAGTCTTAAAGAAAATGGAGGATAAGGCAAAATCTATGCACAGTCAAAGATTTCCTACAGGTACAGCCCCCTCGCTTCAGCAGAAATTGGCCAACAAAAAATTGGTCCTTTCCAGCTAATGACAGGCCACAGAGGGGTAAATTCAGACGTCCAAGAGGCAGAGGACAACCACAAGCCCAGTACAAACCTCGACAATGGGGCACTGCAGCACAGAAGGGAAGAGAAGACCGGTCCCAAACTACCAGAAGGCAAACTCAATGACTTGCACCTCATCTGGCCAAGCAACACTCTCTTGGCAGCCCCCTTGGGAGGAAAACTCGCACTTTTTTCAGACAACTGGCACATTGTCACAAAGGACAAATGGGTCCTAGACATAATTTCACGAGGATACAGATTCCATTTTCACACCTTGCCAATGAAAAGAGGAATGCCAAACTTGCCACAAAATCAATGGGCAGAGGCACAAAGACAAATTACAGCTCTCATGGACATGAGAGCCATTCAGCTGGTACCTACTTGAGAGCAAGGCCAAGGATTTTACTCAAGACTCTTTCTAGTTTTCTAGTTCCCAGAAAGGACAATGCCTGGAGACCAATTCTGGACCTTTCAATTCTAAACACCTTCTTACAAGTACCCAAATTCAAGATGCTAACACTACAGCAGCTTCTTCCCATGTTGGGCAAGAAAGCATGGCTAGTAACATTGGACCTCAAGGAGGCATACCTGCATGTCCCTATCAGACAAAGTTGCAGAAGATACCTCAGTTTCATTGCAGGTTCAACCCATTACCAATTCTCTGCACTGCCCTTTGGCTTATCTACTTGCGCCCAGGGTCTTCACAAAATGCCTGGCACCAGTAATTGCATACTGCAGACAAAGAGGAATTCAAGTATACCCATACCTGGACGACTGCCTCATCCAAGCAGAAAGCAAGGACATCCTCTTACAACATCTGGCTTTTGTAAAACATCTTCTAAGTTGCGTGGGATACACAGTAAACAAAAAGAAATCAAAACTAGTACCCTCACAAAATATGATATTCCTGGGTGCCAGCTTGAATACAACGGCCCAGAAGGCTTATCTGACGCCAGAGAAACAACTACAACTGACTCAATATTTCAAAACAATGGCAACAAAGACCCATCTACCTGCAAGAAAAATTCTGCAGGCCTTGGGCTTCATGGCATCTTGCATACTTCTAATAACATTTGCAAAGCTGCGTATGAGGAAATTACAGTGGTACCTAAAAAGCGTATGGTCTCAACACAGCCACTGCTTGGACACAATGATCTCTCATTCCCTGCCTACAACAGGAGTTTCTGTGGTGGTCATGGCATGTCACCTCAACAAGGGTCAGCCTTTCACCTTGCCCCCAGCCAGGCAAACTGTGACAACAGATGCATCGGACTATGCCTGGGGGGCACACATGGCAGGACAGTGCGTTCAAGGCGTATGGTCTGCAGATCAAAGGAATCTGCACATCAATCAAAAAGAGATGCTAGCTGTACAGAATGCTCTGACAGCCTTCAAGAATCTATTACATCCAGAACAACTTACAATAATGAAGGACAACACCACAGTAATGTGGTACATAAACAAGGGGTACACACTCCTACCCTCTATGCAGGCAAGCAGTGACCTTGTGGAACACAGCTCTGGCTTACCAAGTTCATTTACAAGCTCAATTCCTGCCAGGATAAAAGAACACATTGGCAGACGATCTCAGCAGAAACATCATGGATCCCCACGAGTGAAAACTGGATCCACAAGTATTTGCAATGATAACTCAAAAATGGGGCCTTCCAGATATAGACCTGTTTGCCAGTCTTCAAAACTATCAACTAGCAAAATTTTGTACAAGGGCACTTCACCTTCAAGCTTGGAAAGTGGAAGCACTCTCATTCAGCTGGAAAAACCTGACAGTATATGCCTTCCCTCCATTGCCTCTCCTCACAAAGGTGCTCTTGAAAGTCGGAAAGGAGAGACCACGACTGATACTCATAGCCCCAGACTGGCCACGCCAGCACTGGTACCCACTATTGAGGAATATGGCCCAAGGCCCACCTTGGATCTTACCACATAATGCCCATTTGCTCACTCAGCAAAAGAATCAGATTCTTCACAGCCAGCTAAAAACCTTAAATCTGGCTGCATGGAAAATCACCTAAACATCCAGCCAGCTCCTCTTTCCCAAGCAACTATGGATATTATTCTGGAAGCTAGGAGGCCCAGCACCAGGAAGACCTATGCGGACAAATGGAAAAGGTTTTGTGCTTGGAACCAAACTAAAGGCCAAAACACACTTCAGCCTCACCTGCCTCAGATTCTACAGTATTTAACTGAGATGTTGCACAAAGGACTTTCGTTTTCTTCCATTAAAATCCATGCATCAGCTATTGCAGCCCACTACAACACAGAACCACCCTTATTTTCGCATCCACTTCTAAGGCATTTCCTCAGAGGGGCAAAAAATATTAGGCCCCCCAGGAGAGTACCTACACCAACATGGGACCTCAATTTTGTTCTGGAAAAACCTACGCTACCTCCCTTTGAACCAGCTTTCTCTGCAGATCTACAGTTCCTATCATGGAAGACTGCCCTGCTGCTAGCAATAACTTCAGCTAGAAGAGTCTCAGAGCTGCAGGCACTAATGGCAGTGGAACCTTTCCTCATTTTCCATCAAGACAGAGTTTCTCTATGAACTAATCCTTCCTTCATGCCTAAGGTGGTTTCCAATGTGTCTTTAAATCAAACCATTCACTTACCCACCTTCTTCCCAAACCCACAGAACAAAGGAGAAAGACTCTTGCATTCCTTGGACATTCACAGGCAACTTCGCTACTACTTGGATAAAACTAAGGCTTTCAGAAAATCTGACCAGCTGTTTGTATCCTATGCTACAGCTTCACAAGGGAAGGCTATATCAAAACAAACCATTTCCAAATGGATAGGACATTGCATTCGTTTTTGCTATACCCATTATGGAAAACCAGTTCCTGCTACCATTAGGCCCCATTCTACCAGGGCAACAGCTACATCTACAGCCTTCCTCAGGGGGGTACCAACCAAGGAGATTTTGGAAGCTGCAACTTGGAGTTCAGTACACACTTTCACCAAACACTATCGCTTACCACTTTACTCTAAGACTAGGGCCGGCTTCGCCACTGCAGTTCTGCAGGACCTTCTAGCCTCCTCTAATCCTCTATAACTCCTCCACCCATCCATAGCTTTGGGATTCTACCAAAGTATGATGACTGCAACAAGGTAATACGATGAACATATTACAGTTTTGTACCTACCATAAATGTAGATGTTTGAGTGTACACCCTGCTGCAGTCCAGGTTGCCCTCCCTCCATCCCCTCTGATCTAACTGGCTAAATCTATACTATACCTTCCTGATGTATTTGCTTATAGCTGGAGGGATTTTTGTGTTTGTGCAAAAAAAAAAAAAAAAAAAAAAAAAATTACTTTATTTGGTACTAATTACTGACCACCTTTTTGGGGGCACCTGACATCTGGGGCAACAAAAACTGAAGAAGATGGCGTTGGATGCATTATATATACCCCTGGTGCACTGACATCAGGGAAGAAGCGACAGCAACCGACGCCGGACCAAGACTTTGGAATTCCGTCCGACTGCGGGACCGCCTGACGACAGGATAACCCAAGTGTGATGACTGCAGCAGGGTATACAGTCGAACATCTACATTTATGGTAGGTACAAAACTGTACTTTCCCATGGCACCTGCCTCAGACTCCTACCTTGCTGTCTCAGCAGGAGAACCACATTCTGCACCCTCAGCTTCAAACACTAAACCTTGCAGCCTGGCTAATTACCTAAGTTTTACTTTACCATCCCTCAGTAAACTAGTGATGGATGTCCTTTTAGAGGCAAGGAGGCCTAGTACTAGAAAATCTTATGCTGAAAATGGAAAAGATTCTGTGCCTGGAACCAATCTGAAGGGATGAGCACAGCAGTGCCCAATTTACCTCAGATTTTACAGTACTTAACTGAGATGCTTCACAAGGGCCTTTTTCCTCAATACAAATTCACGCCTCAGCCATTTCAGCTCATAACAGAGAACCTCCCTTCTTCTCTCTTCCACTGGCCAAGCAGATGTTCATTGCGTTTCACTGTTGCAGCCATTACACTTGGGTTATCCATAACTCAAGTGTAATGACTACAACAGTGAATACACTCGAACATCTACATTTATGGTAGGTACACAACTGTAACTTTCCTCAGAGGGGCCAAAAATTTAAGACCACCCAGGATAGCTCCAGCCTGGGACCTTAACTTTGTATTGGAGAAACTCACCCTTCCTCCTTTCGAGCCAGATGCTACTGCAGATTTAAAATTCCTTTCTTGGAAAACAGCTTCCCTTTTAGCCATCACTTCAGCAAGAAGGGTATCTGAATTACAGGCCCTTATGGCAGTGGAGCCTTTCATCATCTTTCATGCAGACAGGGTGTCCCATAGGACCAGTCCCTCTTTCATGCCAAAGGTGGTATCCAGTGTGGTCTTAAATCAGTCTATTCATTTGCCTACCTTCTTTCCTAATCCACAGAACAAAGGGAAACTGATACTGCACTCCTTAGATGTGCACAGACAACTTAGATTCTACTTGGACAGGTCTAAACCTCAAAGGAAATCTGAACAACTGGTGGTGGCATTTGCTGCAGGGACAGTGGGGAAGGCTATTTCAAAGCAAACTATCTCCAAATGGATAGGCCATTGCATTCACTTCTGCTATAAGCACCATGGAAAACCCATTCCACAGGGGATCAGATCCCACTCGACCAGGGCTGCATCTGCCTCTACAGCCTTTCTCTGAGACATGCCTACCAGGGACATCCTAGAAGCTGCTATCTGGAGTTCTGTACATACTTTCACCAAGCATTACCATTAGCCAGTTTTCTCTAAATCTAGAGCTGGCTTTGCCACTGCAGTTTTGCAGGGCCTTATAGATGATCCTAATGCTATCTAAATTCCTCCTCTTATCCTTAGCTTTGGAAATCTACCCAAATGTAATGACTGCAACAGTGAAACATGAAGAGCATAGTACAGTTGACCATAAATGTAGATGTTTGAGTCTATTCACTGTTGCAGTCCTGGTTATCCTCCCTCCAGCCCCCTGACTTCATTTGGCTATACCTCTTCTCTCCTTTTCAATGCTTAAAAGCTTTTTGGTGTATTTGCTTTTTTGTTTGAGGTATTACCTTGTATATTTATAGATTTAATTGCTTCCCATTAGGGGGGCACCTGACATCTGGGGCAAGAAAAACTGATGTAATGATGTATGCTGCATCTTTTATACCCCTGACGACCTGACGTCACTGAAGAAGAGACCGCAATCAACGCAGGACCCAAGACTTTGTTAATCAGGCTGACTGAGGGCTACCTGCAAGCAGATAACTCAAATGAATGACTGCAACAGTGAATATATTTGAGCATCTACATTTATGGTAAGTGTACACAGCTGTACTTTTTATTGCAAATGGAGGGCCTACATTTTACTCCTATTTTGCCAGCCTTGGAGGATTGCTTTAGTGCTACCTGCAATAATCCTGATTCCCAGTTTTCAGTCCCTAAAAAGGCAGATGGACTTTATAGAGTTTCCTTGGCTAACAGATTTTTTCTCACCTTTGGTCTGATTTGCAAACATTTCTTCCTCAGTCAACTGGCAATAGGCTTTTGCTGAATTTTCATCCCTTAACAGGGGATAAAGCAGGTAAGGTACTCATTAGATTTGGGGGTAGAATTTTCCATTCAACCACTTTGGCTTTTAGAATTCACAGTTAGTGTGACCATATGTGGAAATTTATTTTACATTGTGCTAAAACTTTGAAGGCACATTCTACTAATCTGCTGTCAGAGGACAAAAGGCTTTCTGAATCCCATTATTTATATTCATCAGGTCTGTAAACATGCCCTAAAGAGTGTGTATGTTTGTGCATATAGTACGTCTAGGGCCACTGCTGTTGCTGTCTTAAGGAGATGTGCATGGGTACATAACTAGAGGTTTGCAGAGAAAGTTACATTTGAAATTTTGAATTCTTCTTTACATATAAAAGTTGTATTTGGTCCTTTCGCTGCTGATGTCCTCAAACCATGTGATGTAAAAGGGAAATTGGTTCAGGGAGTTAAACTTTTTCTTCTCCCCCGATTGTAAGTCAAATAGATATTCTACTACCTTCAGAAAACTATACACCATGCCTACTTTTGTCAAACAGTGCACAAAGAATGGAAGGCAGGAGGGGATCAATATTAACAAAACACAGCAATCTTTTCAGAAAAGTGGACAGTTTACATTTTTTAATGAATATAGTTCCATTTTCCCCTCCCCTTGCTACTATAGCTAACTATCCTTTTACAATAACATGCTCATCTTATGAATAATAGCTCTAGTGCCTGTAAACAACAGGGACAAAGGCATTCATTTCATGTTGTTTCTGATTCCAAAGAAAACTGGACACAAGTTCTAGATCTTTAGTTTCACCAATTCTCTTGTCTAGGTCACAATATCAGTTCTCTGTATTACCCTTTGGGGTTATCCGCAGCGGTAAGAATACTCAAGAGCCCAGACCCTTGAATAGTCCTTTGTTGACTGTGGGGCATTCTGCAGGTCTTTATTTAGACAAGTATCTTTGCAGACTCTTTTCATGGAGTTCATGAGTCTTTAACCTAGATTCTCCTTCATCAATTTGGGGCTCCAGCTACATAATTAAACCCTCTTTGACTCTGTCATACAAGACTGGGGTTCTAGGATTCATGAAGATCCAACATTATCATCCTCTGGAATTTCAGATCCCAGTTTTGGGTGTTATCAAGTAGGAAATGCATAGGTGGAGACCACACATAATCCAGAATACAGGTTTCCCTGTTTTACCTCTTATCCCAACACAATCTGTAGCAACAAATGCATTCAGTTTTGCTTGGGGAACACTTTCAGTGAGGACAAAAAGGTACAGCCTATGGGAAATATCAGACAGTCCAAAGCATGTGTCAAAGGAATACTAGCTGTGATATATGCTAGATTATCCCTTTTTTTATCAGGGTTCCCAGGGACCCTTGCAGATAGTTATAGACAACACTACAGTGATGTGACACTTCAACTTTTAGAGGGACATCAGGTCTTTCCCTCTGTGCTGGCTGGTTATGATAGGTTAGGAAGTAGCGCTTCAACATTTCTTGATCTTGCAAGCATCTTGGATTCTGTCAGAGCAATATGTAATGGCAGACAAGCTGAGCAGGACACTGTTGGAAATTTCAGAATAGGGTCCTCCTAGGATTGATCCAATTGTGGGGAGCACCTCAAGTAGATCTGCTCACCTCTTTCAAAACCAACACCTAAGAAGGTTTTGTTCCAAGATTCCTTATGGGTGGATAAAGGGAACAGGTGTGTATTCACCCTTTTCACTGATATGCATGATCATTCTCAAGATTCAGAGAGATTCTTCAGAGATCCTTGTGGTAACTCCCCTCAGTCCCAAGCAACAGTGGTTCTCCTGTCTTATAGAGTTGGCCAGCGGCAATTGCTGTATTCCTCACAAATTGGATCTTTTCTCACAAGACCAAGAGTGTTTAGTACACGTCATTCTTAAACCAGTAAAACTGATTGTCTAGATTCTTTTCTGATAACCTTTTTTGGCACTTGTTTTATAAGGACAATGTAACAGGTACTAAAGGAGGCAGGTAAACCTGCTGCTATGATTTCATATGTTGCCAAGTGGAAAAGGTTTTTCTAGTTAATGCCTAGCCAATAACCAAGGCCTTAACAGGGATTATGTACCACTGGTTCTGAAATATCTGTGAATTGCTGTCCTCTGACCTATCTATTTTGCCCCGTCAGTGTTCATCTTGCAGCCATTTCAGCATATTTGCCCATGACCCCACCCGTACTCCATTTCTCATTAAACAGTTCTTGAAGGAGATTTTACACATGAAGCCATCTAGAAGGGTGGCTTCTTAGGATCTTAACTTTGTGGTGGAAAAAATAACCATGTCTCTATTTGAACCTGCTTATGTGGCAGATTTATGGTTCATTACTTAAAAAACTGAGTTTATTGCTCTGACCTGTGCAAGAAGAGTATCTGACTTGCAAGATCTCATGATGAGTGAACCCTGTCTGATATTCCATAAGAAATGATTACTTGAAGAGCAAATCCCTCATTCATGCCCAGAGTAGGCTTGGAGTTTACTTTGAATTGGGGTATCAGACTCCCAGTATTTCTCCCAGGATCTATATCAGAAGCTCGAATGCTCTATGGCAATAACTTACATTCATTCAGTACTGCTAAAAGCTATAAATGTAGGTTAAAACAAACAAGTTAGATCGAACTTCTAAACAGCGAAAACATCCAAAAAAAATGTAAGCGCAATAAAAACTGGGGGGCTTTGCCCCCCCCCCAATGTGGAGGGCTGTACCCCCCACACACCTCCACTTAAATATACCAACTCCGAGATCGGACCACAGTGGAGGAAATGGCAAACTTCATAAGACGGCCCAGCGATTTGTTTCCCTGGGAAAAAAATCTCTGTTCAGTGTCTTCGCTGTTTAGTGCCTTCAATCTTTAAACCTCGATCAAAGCGCACTCGCTCTTTTGACCGTTCGAGCTTCTGATATAGACCCTTTCTCCCAGCACATCAAAATCAGGAATAAAAACTCTGCATACTGTAAAGATATACATAGACAGTTCATGTAGTATCTTACCAGAATTAATCCTTTACAAAAGCTCATCAGCTATTCCTTCTTTTATTATGAGACTAAGAAGGGACAAGTCTGAGTTGCAACAAACTATTTCTGGATGGCTGTCCTTGGCTGTTGCATTTTGTTGTTCTCACTATGCAGATTGATTCTAGGCAGTATTAAGGGATACACTATCCTCTCTGACGGCATACTGGAATGGGGTGGACTCTAGAATCATTATAGAGGCTGCTACTTGGTCCTCTGTACATACATTTACAAAAGCATTACAAGCTGGATTTCTTTTCCAAATCCAGGACCATTTTTCTTGAGGCTCCTGGACCCTTATCCTTCCTTTTCCCAAGTTGGATAAGCTTTGGTGGTCAACCCAAATAGCCAAAGGCTACTGCAGCAGTCGGTATGATGAACGTAGTACAGTTGTGTACAGATTTACCACTAAAGTAGATGTTTGAATTTAGTGGACAGTAGCCTCATCCACCCACCATTCCCCTTTTCTTTCCTATACATTATTTTTTGGTAATATAAACTGTTTTTGTTTTTATAACTAATCAGAGGTACAGGATGAGGTTGCTTCCTATTTTTTCTATGAGCAAGAAAGTCCTAAAGTCACTTCCTTCATGCTGCTGGCTGTCTGGTGCTGGCCAATCACCAGCCAGGGGGAATGTGAGGGAGGGAGACGGAGCTTTTGAAGCAGGCTAGTTGTTGCATCCTAGGCAGGAAACAACTCAAATAGCCAAAGGTTGCTGTAGCAGCGTGGAATTCATACATCATCTAGTTCTTACACAACTTTACTTTTCATATGGTTTCTTTAGACATTAATGTAAACCACAGATATTACTTAGGCAGACTCGATCATAAGTAGTAATAACACCACTGAAAATGTTTTCAGGGTGGATTTCATGAACTCCAATAAGAAAGTCAGTAAACATGTATTTAAAGTAGGCTGTCTGAATATTTGTAAGCACAGCTGTGGGAATAGCAGTTAAGAAAGGCAGCACAAACGTTTCCAAAGCTGCTGCTGTTAATGTTCTTTGAAGACAGTTCCATAAAATTCTTAATAGTAGGAATACAGCAAGAATACAGTTGTCAGTCCTTCAGGAAGAGTCAAAAAGCAAAAGGTAAACTAAAAGTGGGGTATGTGAGGAAGTTTGATATTAATCAGACGAAAGTGCTTATTTTAAATTAATTTATTTATTAAAGTGCCGTTTGTTCCTGTTCTAGTTGTTGCTGTTTTATTTTGGTTTAAAAGTGAAAGTCTGTCCAGCACATTTAAAATGCTAGCTGTATTTGCTGAAATACACCTTTTTGTTTTATATTAAGCTATTTACTAGAGGAATGGTGCATTAAGCTATCTCCAGAGTCCATGTCATTAATAAATGCACCAATGAGAGTGCTTCTAGCAGTTATTAAAAATAATTTAAAAGTAAATTTTGAACCTTAGTGTGATTGTTGGACAAGCTGAGCTAGGTAGTATGGTTATCATCAGCGTAGGCAGCAGTAAACTGCACAGAAGAACAAGCATAAGGATGAGTGCCGAGGTTGCTGATTGGGAGGCTGCTACAGTGAGCCGTCCTTGCACACCACCTCAAGCATCTTGGTTTGAATTCCTTCTAAATGAGCCACTTTTAGAGCAACACTTGCAGAAATATTGTTCAGTTCCCAGCTTTGCATTCTGCCTATTTCAAATCCAAAACCTAGAGTCAACCTGCCTGCTGGCTACAGGACCCCTTTCAAAATAACCTGAACTCCCACTGGACTGCTATCCTAGCACCCTTCCAGTAAAGATGTAAATATGTATGTGTACTCCCTAAACTGGCAGTAAAGCATATGCTTGACATTTTTTACTTTTGGTGATTAAAAGCTTGTTTCACAGCCAGCAGCCATAGCCCCTCTCTACCCTGTAGCTAGCATACTTTCTCTTCTCACTAGCACAAGCCCGATGTCCTTCATGGATGCATCTGCAGTCATAACAAGTGGGTTGTCCTGTCGTCAGGCAGCCCTGCAGTCGGCCGGATTCCAAAGTCCGGGTCCGGCTTCGGCTGATGTCGCACTCCACCCGACGTCATCTCTGTTGGTCTTCGGGTATAAAAGCATCAGCCGACGCCATTTTCCTCAGTCTTTCTTGCCGCGTGGCGCCCGAAGCAGAAGCTGTTCGCAAGTGCCGGTCGGTCGGATCCAGAGATTACTTCTACCGTATACTACTTGAAGACTTCTAAAGCTAAGTACCCGTTGGGGACTCTTTCTTGCCTCAGCCGATGTCAGAAAAAGTTAACAATTGTTTAACCTGTGGGAAACAAATACCTCATAAAGATTTCCACTCTTACTGTCTGCCTTGTTTAGGCCCAGCCCACGACGTAGCAGCCTGTTCGGCCTGTGCCTCTTTCAACCGACGAACGCTTAGGCGTCGGTCGGAATTTGCAGAACAGTTTTTCGGTTCTGATTTTGCGTACATTATGCCGTCGGATCCTCCGACTACCCCCAAAAAACGCAAAGATAAAGACCGACACTTGCGGTCCGCGGTTTCGGCCGAAACCACGGTAAAGCAAACCGCGAGTGTCTCGGTTTCGGCCGAAACCGAGAAAACTGCTCAAAGTACAGCTGAACCTATTCTTACAACTGAGGCCCCTGCTACAACTCTTGAATCGACCTCAGAAATTTTACCCACTACGGTGGTTGACTTATCAGACACCATTCCCTTGGATGTCTCTACCCCAGCACGTGGTGCTGCTAGGCCTCCAGCTGCCATGTCCATTAAGGCCTTCGCCAGGGCTAAAGCAGCCAAGACTACTAAAACAGTGCCTGTTAAACCCCCCCCATCCAGGCCCTCTAGTTCTCAAATGCTTTCTTTGGCAGAAGATTTAATTTCTTTAATTAGAGGATCTCAATCTCACCCAGACAGGGCCTCTCAGCCCCAGAGAAGAGACCTAGGGCAGAGCCCCCTGAGCCAGTGTCTTCTGATGATTCTGCTGATGAATCAGACTTAACTGACCAGCCTGAGGCTCCCTTCTCCAATTTTGAAGATTCTGATGCTGAAGAATCCATTCCAGCTGCTTCCCCACCAGAAGAATTCTCCTTTGGGGAAACCTTGCATGCCATGCGAGAACAGTTCCAATGGCAGCAACAGGATTTTTCAGACTCCAGAAAAGACTTAGGACCTTTCTGCACCTCCCACAGCACAGGCCCTTAGCTATACCTCCTGTTCTCCTGTGGTGGATGATGCTTTCAATGATGTTTGCTCCGCTCCAGACTCTTTACCCCCAGCCCCTGCCAAACCAGACAGATTTTACAGGGTGCCAGATACTCATCACCACCTTTACAAGGCCCCACTTGCAGACCCAGAAACTATATCCCAGGGTCCCAAGGCAGTAGCGCGACCACAGCTAAAACCCTATTCCTTCTGAAAGGGAAGCAAGGTCACTAGACAGATGGGGTAAAAGGTCTACACTTCAGCTACTCTCTCAGCTAGAGCTTTAAACTGTCAGTTTCACATGATACAATACCAAGAGTTTATGCTTGATCAGTTAACTAAAAACTAACTACTGATGAATCTCTTGATAAGAAATATGTATTAGAGATGGTAAATAACATACAACAGGTTAGCAACCATTCCTTAAAATGTGGCTATGATGCACTGGAGGCTTCATTTAGATCAGCCATGACAGGCACAGTGATAAGAAGGCATGCATGGCTAAAGGAACAAGCTTTACCGGATCATGTTAAAGCTAAGTTGCTAGATGCTCCTATGGACAAGACAAGTTTGTTTGGTACACCTGCCCAGCAGGTTATGAAGAAAATGGAAGAAAAGGCAAAATCTGTTCAAACTGTTAAAGATTTCTTGCAGGTTCAACCCCAAGGTTTAGCAGGAACTGGCCTGCCAAAATTGGTCCTTTCCTGACTCCACAAAATTTCAAAGGGGCAGAAATAGACGTTCCAGAGGCAGAAACCAATCCAGAGGAGGTGCCTACAGAGGACGACAGTGGCAAGGTAGCAGCAGAGGCACAGACACAGCCACTGCCACTACATCAGCACAACCACAGTGACTTAATCCTAAATCCGCCTACCAGGGAACAAATAGCAGCCCCTCTAGGCGGAAAGTTAACCTTATTTTCAAAGAACTGGCACTACATAACAAAAGACAAGTGGATTTTACAAACCATAGATCAAGGTTACGGTTTCACTTCCACACTTTACCAGTCAAAAGAGGAATGCCAAATCTACCTCCAAATCAAAAACAGAGGCTCTACGCCAGATAATGGAGTTAGCAAACATGAGAGCTGTGGAAAGAGTGCCAACAGCAGAACAAGGAAAGGGTTCTACTCCAGACTATTCCTAGTTCCAAGAAAGGAAAAAGTTGGAGACCAATTCTCGATCTGTCCACCTTAAATACATACATCATTGTCCCAAAATTCAAAATGCTGACCCTACAGCAACTTCTTCCCATGCTGGGCAAGGAGTCTTGGCTGGTAACTCTAGATCTCAAGGAGGCATACCTGCACGTCCCCATTCGACCAATCTGCAGAAGATACCTCAGATTTCTTGCAGGATCAGAGCACTATCAATTCTCAGCATTGCCCTTTGGCTTATCTACTGCCCAGAGTATTCACAAAATGCCTGGCATCAGTAATCGCCCATTGCAGACTACAGGGAATACAAATTTACCCATACCTGGACGACTGCCTGCTACAAGGGGACAACAAAAGCAAGCTGACAACAGATTTACAAAGGGTCATTTACTTGCTACAAGGACTGGGATACACAGTCAATTTACAAAAGTCAAGGCTGATACCATCCCAAACAAGGACATTCTTGGGCGCAGAATTGGACACAGTACAACAAATGGCATTCCTGACTACAGAAAAACAAAAAGAACTTCCTCTTTACTTCTTGGCACTAACAAAACTGAACAAGTTAACAGCAAGAAAATTTCTACAGGCCTTGGGCTTCATGGCATCATGCATAATCTTGGTCCCATTTGCCAGACTACATATGAGGAAACTACAGTGGTACCTAAAGAATTTATGGTCCCAACACAGACACAGTCTAGAAACAGAAATCCCACTAATTCCATGCTTAAAACAGGAGTTCCTATGGTGGGCTCAGGCATGCCAGTCAAACCCAGGCCTGCCCTTCCGCAGATGTCAACCAAGCCAGACCATCACAACAGACGCTTCAGACCTAGGATGGGGGCCCACATGCTGGACAAATGCGTGCAAGGATTGTGGACACAGGATCAACTTCACCTGCACATCAACCTAAAAGAAATGCTGGCAGTAAAACTGGCAATCCAAAAGTTCAAACCATTCCTCAAAGAGGGCCAGTTGATGATAAGGACAGACAACACCACAGTCATGTGGTACATCAACAAACAGGGAGGCACTCATTCATACCCCCTATGCAGAATGACCTTGGAGCTGTGGACCCTGGCTCTCACCTACAACATTCAGTTACAGGCAATATTTGTACCGGGGAAAGACAATGCTCTAGCAGACATACTAAGCAGAACCACTTTGGATGCCCACGAATGGAAGCTGCACCCAGACATCTTCAAGACCATCTCAAAGAAATGGGGAATGCCACAGATAGACCTATTCGCATCACCTCTCAATCACCAGCTCAAAAAATTCTGCACAAGGACATTCCACCCACTAGCATGGAAAGTGGACTCACTCTCCTTCAACTGGAAAGGCCTAACAGCATATGCATTCCCACCTCTTCCCTTGATACACAAGGTACTACTAAAAATCAAGGAAGAACGTCCAAGGATAATCCTGATAGCCCCAAACTGGCCAAGACAACACTGGTATCCACTACTGAAGAGCATGTCTCGAACAACATGTGGCCAATACCCTGATGCCTTTGATGTTAACTCAGAACAACTACAGCATCATACATCCAAACCTAAAACGCTGCAACTGACTGCATGGAACATCACATAGCAGCAGCTAATCCAGAACTATCCCAAAGAGTTAAAGACATTATTCTTGAAGCACGCAGACCTTCAACAAGAAAGAACTATGCTGGAAAATGGAAAAGGTTTGTCATTTGGAGTACCGAAAGAGGAAAAGATGTGTCAAACATAGATATGCCTAACATTCTGGAGTATCTGGCGAACTTCTTCATTCAGGCCTGTCCTACTCCTCCATCAAGATACATGCATCAGCTATTTCAGCAGAATACAGCTTTGATCCACCTGTTTTTTCGCACCCTTTGCTCAGGCAGTTCCTCAGAGGAATCAAGAATGTAAAACCTCCAAGGAAACCACCATTACCAGCTTGGGACTTAAACTTTGTGCTAGAAAAGTTGACACTAGCACCCTTCGAACCAGCAGCAACAGCAGACCTACAACACCTGTCATGGAAAACTGCTTTCCTACTGGCAATTACTTCAGCAAGGAGGGTTTCAGAACTACAGGCCTTAATGGCAGTGCAACCCTTCCTAATCTTCCACCAAGATAGAGTGTCCTTGAGGACTAATCCTACATTTATGCCTAAGGTGGTATCCATCTTTAAACCAGGCAATCCACCTACCTACCTTCTTTCCCAACCCACAAAACAGAGGGGAAAGAATACTGCATACCTTGGATGTACATAGACAGCTACGCTACTACTTGGACAGAACAAAAAATAGCAGAAAGACTGACCAACTTTTTGTAGCCTATGCAACAGGAAGGGAAGGAAAAGCTATTTCCAAACAGACAATATCCAAATGGATAGGAAATTGCATACGATACTGTTACTCCTTCCATGGAAAACCAATTCCACAGAACATAAGACCTCACTCTACAAGGGCAACAGCCACTACCACAGCCTTCTTACGAGGAGTGGCAACCAAAGACATTATTGAGGCGGCTACTTGGACCTCCGTGCATACATTTGCCAAGCATTATAATTTGCCTCTTTATTCCAGATCCCGAGCAGGGTTTGCCACTGCTGTACTGCAAGGGATCCTAAACACACCATAATCTACCTTTATCCTCCTCCCCTAGTTGGCTATGGTATTCTACCCACTTGTTATGACTGCAGATGCATCCATGAAGGACATAGTACAGTTTTGTACCTACCATAAATGTAGATGTCCGAACTGGATAGCATCTGCAGTCAGGATTACCCTCCCTCCTTCCCCTCTGTGGTACTCCTAGGGTGTTTACCCTCCTAATAGCTAGCTCTTGGGGGGGTAGTCTTTTATGGTGTATTTGTTTGTATATATGTACATTTATGCTTATTGTTGTGTTTACCTCTATCTATTTGGAAACATTGGCATCTATCCAAATTTTACCCTGCAAGAGGGCTACTGGCATCTGGGGCAAGAAACACTGAGGAAAATGGCGTCGGCTGATGCTTTTATACCCGAAGACCAACAGAGATGACGTCGGGTGGAGTGCGACATGACGACAGGACAACCCACTTGTTATGACTGCAGATGCTATCCAGTTCGGACATCTACATTTATGGTAGGTACAAAACTGTACTTTCTCCTGAGTATTTTCTCCCTTCCCAATTCCTTGATCAGCCTTTCTTCCAGATAGAACATCCATTGTAATACATAACCTGTCCACTAGGTGGCACCCTTATTTCAGTCAGTCCCACACCACCTTTATTTAGCATTCTGGCTTATAATACTAATACATCTCAACTCGGTTATTCTAAGCTCTGCTCTTAACATACTCTCAGCTTTAAATCCTACTTTTACAATTATCATCTAGCTATTCTCTAATCTGCTCTACTACTGTATTCCCCCTTATCTATACATAACCAAATTTACCTTAATAAACCTCTTCCACTGATTGTTCCTTTAGATGTCCTTCCTTCTTTTGTGTTTGGCTCTATACTTATCGCTGACATTCTCATTCCCTGTTTGTCTACATCCTTTCCTCGCCACAAGGTTTCTGTGTCTATTCTCTAATTTCTCTGTACTTCCCTTTCCCCCTATCCAGTCTCTTACTGTTGGCTTATCTCTTATTTTAGCCTCCTGACTGCGGGAGGTCTATTTCCCCACCCTCTTTATCTGCCCTCTCTGTTACCCCCCCCCCTTTTACACCCCCTGTATTTTACAAATATTAGTGACTCCTCTAGGCGCCTTCTTTTCCTTCCCTGGAATTATCCCCTGGCTGCTGCTCACTCCTGGTCCTGGTTTCTGCGACTGCTGCAAGTGATGTATTGTACCTTCACTGTACTTTTTAGCTGATTTCTCAATGTAGTAGCATAGAATCGTGTTTTAAATGCTAATTTTTGCTTCAGCTGCACAAATGTTGGATTTCTACTGTTGAAGCGTGGTAGCATGTTTTACTTAAGTATTAGTCTCGCCAAGCTGTGACTTGGTCCAAGTGCTTAGAAGTGTTATATTCTTTGTGTATTTCTTGCTAAAGTTTTCTAGTTCTCTATGTGCTTTGAATCGTTGTAATACTGTTCATGATTGCTAAATAACAGGACTTAATGTGCTAGATTGCATAACACCAAAAAGGCTGGTCTGTGTTTGCATCACCCACGTGGAGCTACAAGAAGCAACGAAGTGCGCAAAGGTGAAACTTCCAGTGCTACAGTTGCTGTTCAGCAAATAATTTTTAATTTCCCATATGTTTTAGCTATTTCAAGGGGTCTTTGTCTAAACTGCATCAATAACTACTTTGTGAAGGTTTTACACCTGATTGGAAGGCTGTGGAGTCCATTAAGCACCATGCCTTTCTTAGTATTCTAGCCCTTTACTGGGAACGCTGTACAGCTACATGTACTACTCCTCTTATTGACCTGTCTAATATTAAGTAAAAAGGTTTTACTCCACATAAGTAGGCTGTGGAGCTATCTAAAGCACCACGCCTTCCTAGCATTCACCCCATTGAGGAACACTGTGCTGCCAGGTGTACCACATCTTTTCCTTCGTTCATTACAGCAACATGCTTTATGAATGCTTCCAGCTCGACGAGAAATGCTGAGCTGTAATGTCCGCCTCTTTATTTAATCATACTTTATTTTAACTTTAAATCAAAAGAATAACCCATAGGAACTAGTTCAGTTTTCAATATTCCCGATCCCACTTATGCCAGGCTACCTCTGTGAAAGAATGCTTGTAAGGATTCTATAGGGGAACTAAATGCTAACTTATTTAATATGGCTAAGCTTTGAATAGCCTCTAAGAAAGTGCATAGCTTCCATTTAGCATGTTGCATGTGGGCAACACAAGACAACAGCCTCCCTATTAGTTACGAAAGAAGCTATATGTGGAAAGTAACTCTGCTTGAAGTTCTTGTTTAGTGTACTGCTTAAGGTAAATGTGCCTATTAGTATTGAAGTAGTACACATGGACAAAGTTACATTTTTGCTTCAGCACTAGTAAAGCTGGCTGTGCATATTATTACTCCTGTAAATACTGTACCCCAGGTGCCTACTAGTCCGCCTGCATATAAAAAGCCTGTATAGTTAGTAGAATTTGCCTATATTAATACCTCTTTATCTGAACAATGGCACTAAAATATCACTAAGATTATCCTAGTAGCTTTATGTTTAAAGACTTATCCGGGGCTCTCTTGCCGTGTATTGAGTGTTTTTTAACCTACATTTATAGTTTTTAGCAGTACTGAATGAATGTAACTTGAGTTTTGTATTGAGTGTTTGTTTTAACCTACATTTATAGCTTTTAGCAGTACTGAATGAATGTAAGTTATTGCCATACCTGCATAATATAACTTCCTGTACTAAGTTTACTTCTTTCTTGCTCCCTCTCTTTCAAAAGTTCCCAGCTCTGCATCCTGCCTATTTCAAATCCAAAACCTAGAGTCTGCCTGCTGGCTATGGACCCCTTTCAAAATAACCTAAACTCCCACTGGCAGTGCTATCCTAGCACCCTTCCAGTAAAGAAGTAAACATGTATGTGTACTCCCTAAAACTGGCAGTAAAGCATATGCTTGACATTTTTTACTTTTGGTGATTAAAAGCTCGCTTCATAGCCAGCAGCCGTAGCCCCTCTCTACCCTGTAGCTAGCATACTTTCTCTTCTCACTAGCGCAAGCCCCTTCTCCTGAATATTTTCTCCCTTCCCAATTCCTTGATCAGCCTTTCTCCCAGGTAGAACTTCCATTGTAATACATAACCTGTCCACTAGATGGCACCATTATTTCAGTCAGTCCCACACCTTATTTATTTAGCCTTCTGGCTTATAATATTAATACATCTCTACTTGGTTATTAAGCCTTGCTCTTAACATACACTCAGCTTTAAATCCTACTTTTACAATTATCATCTAGCTATTCTCTAACCTGCTCTACTACTGTATTCCCACTTACCTATCCATAACTAAACTTACCTTAATAAACCTCTTCCACTGATTGATTGTTCCTCTCGAGCTCCTTCCTTCTTTTGTGCCTACCCGCTCCCTTCGCCCTATGGGCTCACTCCGCTCCCCTACCCCCATATCCCACCCACCCCCAGGGTCCTACTTTTATTAATCACATACCACTCCCTCTCACCTAATTACCCAGTAGCAGCTCCTTCCTCTTCCCTCTCCTTCTCCACCCCACATAGGAATTTTCCCTCCCAATCACTATCTTCTCATTTAAACTCAATTCACTTCTTTCTCCCTCCATAAACAATTAAAGCCCTCTTCTCTCTCCTCCTATACCTTCACTGCTTCATAGACATCCTCCTTTCTCCTTATCCTCTTATACCATTCTCCTTTTTTTCAATATGCATTTCTTAAGTCACCACTCTCTCTACACCCCTTGCTTTCTCCTTCTCTTCCTAATTCCTCTCTACTACACCAGCTTGTTCTCCTTCACTGCTTATGTAATATTACCTATAAAATAACCTCCTCACAACCCCATCTTCACCTACAATCCTTCTCACATTTCTACTCAATCTCTTCCTCACTTATACAGCCCAACCCACTTCACCTATTCCACCTTAAAATATTTTCCTCTACAATTAAGATACTGTCTCCTAAACTACTCCTGGATTTTCCAAAACTCACATTATTTAAACTCAAATGGCTAAAGGATACCTCCTTCAACAATCTAGCCCTTGCTGAAAATATCCACCCCCAACCCTGGTCCTAGTCTGCCTACTTGCAACACCTACCTCCTCCCACAGCACCTTAAACATCTTTACCATGAACGCCCAGAGTCCTAACAACAAAGCTCATCACTTTCAAGCTAGTCTATGCTGCAACCAACCAGACATCTTGGCAATCTCTGAAACTTGGCTCAAACCCCATATCTCAGATGCTGAGATCCTATCCCCAGGATTCAATATTCTCAGAAATGACCAACTAAATAAGAAAGGGGGTGGCTCTGCCTTAGTATACTCCAACCTCCTCACCTTAATACCCCTCCAAACTCCAATTCCACATTTCCAGAACACAGAATTGACTGCTGGACTACTAAAAATGAATAAACACAAGAATATCTGCATAATAGCCCTTTATATCTCCCCTGGTAACAATTTCTCTACCCTTGAGGATATTCTCCTATGGGCCTGTACTGAATATAAGTATGAAACGTATTTTAGGAGATATAAATATTGACTGGAACAAAATTAATAGCACCTCTCCCTCCCTGTCCATCAACCTCTATAACTTCTTTCAGATAATTCACTCAGTTACCCGACCTAACAAAGTAAATCCCCCTGGTTCCACCTTAGACTGGATCTTAGTCTCTGATCCTAATAAAATAACCAACTCTGGCACAACTCCTGATTCCATCAGCGACCATTTCCCAGCTTACATTCATCGCTCAACGACCTCTTCCCCTCACCAGCACCAATATATTTATACCCGTAACCTCAGTAATTTCAACCCCACATCATTCTAAAACATTCTCAAACAAATGAACTGGCAGAAACTAAACTCCCTTCCTCTTGACAATGCTATAAAGCACTTCAACACGGTCTTCCTAGACAGTCTAAACTCCCTTGCCCCTCTTAGACATGAGGGTAAAAATCAATACAGCTCCTTGGCTATCCAAAGATACTAAGAAAATTATGCACCAAAGGGACAAACTTTGGAAGCTCTGCCAAAAAGATAAACTTCCCAATACCCTGCTCCAATACAAGAAGCAACGTTACCTAGCAAAACAGCTAATAACTAAGGACAAAAAGTTCTGCTGCATCAAACTCCAGTCCAACAACAACAAAACCCCCAAACAATTCTGGAAATCAGTAAACTCACTGCTTAATCTAGGATCCAAAAATAATCCTTGTCCTGACCCAAGCAAATCAGATCTTGATGTAGCCTCTGATTTTAACTCATTCTTAGAAACTATTTCTGACCAGGACCTTCCTCAACATTAACCCTCCAGCCCCTCTCTCTTCCTCATCCAACCCCACTAATAACTCTCCCCCCTTGTTCGACTTCAAACCTGCCTCTACTAACTCCGTAATAAGACTTCTATCCAAACTTAAACCATGCTCTAATGCTCCTAAAATGTGCTGCTGATGCCTTAGCTCTCCCAATCAGTATTATAATCAACAGATCTATTAAGGAATCTTATGTCTCCAAACTCTGGCGCTCAGCCTATATTCTTCCCCTTCATAAAGGAGGCAAAAACATAAACATCTCTAACTTCCGCCCTATCGCTCTGCACTCTCCAATCTCTAAAATCCTTGAAAAGTGCATTCACCTTCAACTTATGCCTTACCTGGCCCAAAACAATCTTCTTACACCTACACAACATGGTTTCCGCCCATGTCATAGTACTATAACTGCTCTACTCTCTTTTTTAGAAACAGTCAGTCTAGCCCGAGACTCTGGACATCTAGTCTCTACTGTTCTGCTCGTTCTGTCCAAAGCATTCAACACTATTTCACACAAACACCTTCTTTATCACCTCTCAAAGCTCCATCTCTCCCAGCTCTATCTCTCCCCAAACACTATATCCTGGTTCTCCAGTTCCCTATCAGATAGCAGTCAAATGGAAGTACTCTACCTCTTCCTTCTTACCTACCCCAACTGGCATACCATAGAGATGTATCCTAGGGCCCATGCTTTTCAGTATCTTCATAAATAACTTTCATGCTGCCATTCCTGATTCCAAAATTATTCAATATGCAGAGAATTATACCTTAGTCTGCTCTGCCTCTAGCCTCCCAGAATTGCTGTCACAACACAAAGTGCCTTCTCAACCACCGAAAATTGGATGCGCCAAAACCACCTCTCTCTCAATGCAAACAAATCAAAAATTCTACATTTCCCTCCCGTAAAGTCATTCTCCTACAACAAAAATGCCTTCACAGTGCTAAGTCAAACTAATTCAGCTATAGAAGTGGTTCCTTCTGCTAAACTACTTGGTATAACCATTGGCGAACATCTCAAGTTCGATATCCATATTCAACAAAATATTAAGAAAACCCACCAAAAGCTAAGTATGCCCTATAGGAACAATCGCTTCCTCTCTTATACTATTAGGAATACTCTAGCCACCACTTATCTACTGCCTTCCTTATTATATGGAGCCCCCCTGCTAACTAACCTATCCTCCTCTATTTCCTCCAAACTAGAAAACTGCTATAATAAAATCTCAAAATTTACTACCAAATCTAAGCCTTCTACCCATTACTGCCTTACCCCAAGATCCCTAAAGTGGCTTGAACTTCCAAACTACTTAGACTTCCTCCAACTCACCACTGCACACAGACTTGTATATCACCCAGCTAAGTGTCCAGCGCTATCCTCCCCCATTACACCCCCAATAGAACTCTCAGATCCGAGCATCAAAACCCAATTGCTATCCCAAACCGAAAAGTATAGCAGGCCAACTTCTCGCTGTCTCTCTAGGCATAAAATGGAATTCCCTTCCTCCCTCTCTAAGAACCATCCCAAACTTAGAAAACTTCAAAACTCAGCTTACAAAATACCTGGCCACAAAATGGAAATGCAATTGTAACCATCCAACCTAATCTTCCTTAGTCCATTCCCCTGGGTTTTTTTTCCCACTCTGGTTCCTAAGTCCTCAACAACTCTCCTTCAGCTATGCTCCTGGGGGTTTTCTCCCATGAGCATTTTCTTTGCTCTCCTTTCTCTATTAGCTGCTTATTTCTTATGGCTCAACATTGTAAATATTGTATATAGCTTTCCATTACTGATTTCTTTTCTGAAATTGTTCATGTATAGTGTATCCTCATTTTACTTAAAAGTATGTATATAAAACATCTTCTCACCTAATATCTGAGTGTGCACACCAAAGAAAATGTATAAACAATAAGTCCACACTCAATGCTTTTCTGCTTATTATGCATATTTCAAGGTACTTACTTGTAACTGTTTCCATATTATGTAAGACTGACATCTGTGTATTTCTGTACCTTATCTGTATTGTGTATCTTTCTCCCCGGGCCTCCACTGAAAACTGGTCACTCTGACCTAGGGGACTTCCCCGGTAATCAGATTGTAAATAAATAAATAATAAATCAAGATAAGCTGAAAATTTGCATAGCCCTTTAAGATCTGAGCAGATACATTAAAGGTAAATATTATCTATTTCAGACTGTTGAAAAGATTGTTTATAGCATGACCAATATCAAATGCTCTTCTGTGTATTGGATGCAGATCAAAGCTTTTTGCAAATCAGAGTGCAAGAAGGCAGCTTGTAAGTTGTACACTTCTAACACTTTTTGAGATTTCAACACCTGAAGCAGAGCCGTAAATAGGATGTGGTGAAGGGGTGGCCACTTAGACGCCAACTCTCAAGAGGCAAGATTGGCAGATGCCAATAGTATGGGAGTGCAGTACAGGCATTGCTTTCTGAAGCCATAAGGATGTTGTATCTTCATAAATGAATCACAATATTATGTTTGCAGTCATGCCTGAAGTGCTCAGGGTGTGCTAATTTAAGTATAACAACCTGCTTGTTACATTTCAGAGCAGAAGAGCACCAGCTGGGGGAACTGCACAGGGTGCCAGTTAACTTCAGCTACAGTTCTAACCAGATATTAATGGAGTAGTTAATGCCATATATGGTTTTCTTGTCTTCAATTCTACTGGATAGGCTTGTTAAGATGTTATGTGGATCCGTATCAACTTACTGAAAAACAATATACTTGGTCATGATACTGAATATACAGTGTTGAAATTTCAAAATGCTGAAATAAAAATACCTCTTCCATTACATATGTAGAGATATGGACTTTCCATCTCACCCCACAGGACCTACGTTAGCACTTTTTTTGGACTTTCCATCTCACCCCACAGGACCTACGTTAGCACTTTTTTCTAAGTTTCACTAACAGGGGAGTGCTATTTGTTGAATGTCTATTTGCTTGCCCAGTGTATGCATGTAGTACATGTATGTTATTACATATTTTGAGTTCATTAAGTTTCAGCTTTCTGACGTCAGGTTTTTGCATTCGGTGTTATGACTTTCAGTATACTACTATCAGAATAAGAAAAAGCCAGATATTTGTTTTATCTCAGATGCAGAAGTCACAAACTGTCACTGGAATGTCTGAAGCTAAATTTGGAAAAAGTCAATACAGTGTTTTAGTCAATATTCAGAGACTGGCTTAGCATTCCTTGATAAAAGAAGCAAGGGTTAAGGGTGGGGTACTGACAAGGCAGAAATGGTTTGTGGCTCAGTTGCCTTGCAAATCTTGTTATCCTTTGACAAATCAGCTGTTGCGTGATTCGATGGAATGGCTCTTTATTTCTCAAAGCTTGTACACAGGTTATCACATACTGTAGTACTATTAAGGATGCTACTAGTGCATAATGTAACTTGGTTTTGGTCTGTAGAGCAAGTCAGACATTTTGAATTGTTAAAAATAGTTAAAGAAGCTTGAAGCTTCAGCTCTGATGTGGTATGTTTTTTTTTCAACCATTGATCTTTAAGTGGATGCTACTCAGGACTTGGATGTAGTTTTCATGCAAGAAGGCAGTCTGGTTGCATGAGTTTAGAGTTTTAACAGAAGCACAAGTGAGGTATGCATAGATCGAAAAAGAAAAGTTTGTTTATGACTGTCATAAGTTTCTGGATTACATTTATCGCAAAACAGATACTGTGAAATCAGATCACAAACTACTGCAATGGATTTAAATTATTTATTGTACAAGCCTTCATCTAGATTTCAGTGGATCCTGTTTCTGTTGAACTTGTAAAATACGGTCTCAAAGTCTCCAGACAAGCTGATAAACGTAGAGCAAACTTCCAAGGAGCAGAAAGATGTGCTGGAAAAAAAATTAAGATTTCTAAATAGTGTCTGCCTATAAATAAAACTAAATAAGCTTAAGTGATTGTGTACCAATGAAAAATGAGAAATAAACTGCTGAAGGAAACAATTATGAATGGTTAGCCAGAGCACATAAATGGTATTACCTAAAGAAATATAGCTGTGTTTGCTGCAGAGGAGTGAGATTTCAAGTATTGGTTATCTTCTGTTTAAAGCAGATACATTTAATATTCTTGGTCTGAGTTAGTCAGTGTTCAAACACATTAGGCATAGTCAGATATAAAGGAAGTGTGGTAGATTTTTTTTAAACACCTTTATTCAGTTATCACTTGTTACACAGACAAAGTTACATTATATAAAATTAAACCTTATTAATAAGTTCACATTTACATACATTGTACAGCACACATTCTGTTCAGTAAAATCAATCCAACATTACATAAATTGTTCGATTCCTGCTTCTCTTAAACCTCATTCCTCCTCTAAAACATTTTTCTGCATGTATTGTTCCCACAGTTTCCATTTTTGTATGCCATTTACTCCTACCCTTTTCCAAAGATCCCACTTCCTGTTCTTTTATCCGTGTTAGTGCTCACTGTATCAAGTAATATGGTTGGTTTTAGACTTTGATTTCCATTTTCTTGTAATTGCTGTTTTCACAGCCATCAGAATTAAACTTAACAAAGCCTTACTATGCCTAAGCAATTCAGATCCTGAATCCCAGCTCACAAAAAATAATTTCTTCAGTTATACTCACTCGCTTGCCAGAGTACTCTGTAGGGAGTTTAGTCTGTCAACTCATTACTCTCCCAAAACATATGTTCCACAGTTACCTCTTTCTTCTGCATTACACCTCCAACACTTGACATCTTCCCAAGAGAAAATTCTTTGGAGTTTGCCTCTGGTAAAGCATACCTATGCAAAAACTTTCAGGGAAAAATCGTGAATCTCTAGACTTTGTTTCATATTTGGGAGGCATACATTTGTCCTCCCATTGTTTCTTTGTGAATTGCTTATCTAATCTCTCATAGCAATCTTTTCTGACCTCCTCTGTTTGGTTTCTAAAGTTGTTGTGCAATATTTTATATTCTGTACTAATTATCCTTTAACAGCAGCATCTTTTCTAGATTCAACTACATACTCAAGCAGTGCAGGTCTTTCATTTTAGATTCCCCTATCCCTTTCTTGTTTGTCTGTACTCTGATATTAATCCCGGATAGGGAAGGTAGTCTCTCTAGCCTACAGTCCAAATGTCTCTTCCCATTCTAATTTTTTATGTATGTATGCATTTATTTATTTATTTATTGGCATATGATTACTGGGAAATCATACTGGGTAGAAGCCAATTTTCAGTGGAGGTCCAGGGAGAAAAGCTTCAGATTATTACGAACTATTTTAAGAACAATAATTTTACAATCTCCAGAAATAAAACAAAAGCATCTGCAGTTTAAATAATTATAACAAATTTGACAATATAAAACATTGGTTAAGAATGTATACAAGTTATAATGCAATCATTTAATATATAGAGAAGCTTTAGACAGTCTGTAAAGAAATTAAAGGTAAGTTAGTCAATACAAACAGAAATTTCAACAAGAAGCAAGAGAAAATAGGTTTATGGTATATTTAGAGAGAAGGTCAGGGAAAAGAATTTGATAGAAGTAAGGAAGTTAGTGAAGGAGGGAGAGTAAGGAGGTATAAGGAATGAAAAGGTACTTGGTCACATTTAGGAGTATAGTTTATCCTGGTTTTGAGCAAAAGCAGAGACAGGTTTTAGCTAGGACGTCTTTCAGAGTGGCTTTGAAAGATGGGAGGGGAAGGTATTGACCTGATGGAT
The DNA here is from genome assembly GCF_019279795.1 of Protopterus annectens. Lineage (NCBI taxonomy): Eukaryota > Metazoa > Chordata > Ceratodontiformes > Protopteridae > Protopterus > Protopterus annectens. The sequence goes on from NC_056731.1 coordinate 1,944,441,994, forward strand.
ACAAGTAAGGAGTTCCAGGCTGTAGTAACCTTGTATGAATATAGACAATACCCAGTAGATTTGATAGATTTGTGGAGTGGACAGACAGGAGTTTTTGGTCACTGGTTCTCAGTAACTAACTAGGAGCATAGTTGTGTAGAATGTTTTTTAATTCTGGACAGGCAGATGGATGCCAGATAATTTTATAGGTGCTAAGAAAATGCATATATGTTAGTTGATGAGTCAGTTATACCCAGTTTAGGCTTTTTAGTGCTATACAGTGATGGGGTTCTGAAAGGGGTATTTGCTGCAAATTTAGCAAGTTTGTTATAGTGTTAAAGTTTTAATTTTTGTGAAGCCTGGAGTTTAGCAAGGATAGTAGTGTCTTAAAGAAGTGTGGGGAGGAGATAAGTAGTGCTCGGTGAGAAAGTTTCTGACTCTGTAAAGCATCCCTAATTTTTGATGAGTTTTTCTTATTCAGTTTTGTATATGCAGGTCGAATGTAAGATTATCATCCACTATCACCTCTAATAATTTTCTAGGAGGAGCGACTTCGGTGGTTGTATTATCAAGATGGACTTAATTTTTTTTTTCATGAGAGAAGGTTTTGGAGGGAAAAAACAGTAGTAGTTTGGTCTATTTTGAGTTGAGTATGAGTTGTGAGTTACAAAGCCATGTTTCAGTGGCTTTTAAAACTTCCCGATTAATTTTTTGGAGGTGTACCATGTTGTCATATTTGCAAATGAGAGTGGTGTCATCTGCATGTTGTATTAGGGTAGCCTGTTGTGTGGATATATAGAGAGTGTTGTTGAAAATGTTAGAGGAGACGACCAAGGATAGAGTCCTGTGGTATACCGGTGGTGACTGGTAGGTAAGGAGGGAGTGTGGAGTGCCATTTTACTGACTGATATGTATTGGACAGGTAGCGTTTGAACCACAGAAGGGTAGGCTGAGAGATACCAAGTGAGGACATTTGAAGCAGACATTTGCTGACAAACTGTGTCAAAGGCTTTAGACAAGTCTAGAAATAAGGAAGAGACTAATTTGCTGTTATCTCTAGCTTTATTGACAGTATTTGTATAGGTTAGAAGGGCAGTGTTCGTACTATAGGAAAGACTGAAACCTCACTGAGACCAACGACTGGTGTCAGAACCGTGGCCTTAAGCTCAATGCCAAAAATGTCGTCATCCCCTTTGGGAAAAACACGGTTTCCACGAATTACCACATTGATGGTAGTCCACTGAAGGCGTCATAAGAGATCTGGGAACACAGGTTGACAGCAACCTTTCTTTTGACTACCACATTGCCACTGTGGTCAGAAAGTCCTATGTGGCACATCTCATTACTAAGGGTTTTGTATCCAGGAAGAAAGGTCATTGTCTTCCTCTACTCTTCCCTCATTAGGCCAGTCATATAGAGTACAATGCCCCATTTGCCGTGTACCTCACTAGACACCTGCAACAACTGGAGAGGCTGCAAAAGTACCTCACAAAGAGGATCCTAGGCCTTAAACACTTGTCCTATATGGACAAACTCAAACTATTCTCTGTATCATATCGCCTACTTAGAGGCAATCTCTGCTTGATTTACAAAGCCATGTCTGACCCAGATCTGTTGGAAATGCTACATCTAAAGAAATCCCAATCCCTCCACATTACACGCTCTGGAGTCCTCATTACCATAATCAACAGAACAAGCTGGAGGGACAGGTTCATAACCCAGAGACTGCCCATGATATGGAATAGACTTCCCATACATGTCAAGTGGAGCGCCTCACTGGTCCTCTTCGAGAAATCTTGATGAGTAGATGGGAAATAGAAAATTCACTCTAGTGGCTCTACTCGACAGAGGCACTGGGAACTAAGGTCGGGTAGCACGATGCCAGGGTAATCCTATGGGCTAGGCTTGTAAAGGCTCCAGAGCCATTAGCCTAGTTTACACATATGAACCTATGTTGTTTAGGGGGTAGGAGTTCTTCCTGCAGGAGATAGTTTAGCAGTTCTTTTTGAATACATTTTTTCAGGTATTTTGGTGAGGGAAGATAAGTTTGCTGTAGGTGTAAAGTTATTAATGTCTTTTGAATTTCCTCCTATGTGCAGAGGAATAATGTGTGACTTTCTCCAGAGAGAGGGAACGTGTGATTCCTGGACTTGATATATTTATAAGGAATGAGACAGGGATAGGCAATGCTGTTGGCTGCTGTTTTTAGGTACTCTCCTGAAAGGTCATCGGCTGAAAAAGCGCATGGTTTATGTTTAAGAGCAGTTTTTTGTAGGATGTGAGCACAGGTTTGAATATCAAATTGGATGTGGTGATATGTGAGTGTTGAGCAGGGTTGGGATTAGACACTGAGGAATCCCTGGTTAGAGATGCTATACTATCTGTAAAATAAGACTATTTGTATTTCTGTTCTGAATGGTGAGTTATAAGGAGAGGAGTTTGGGTTGAATTTTTGGAAGGGGATGCAATATTTCCTTAATAGATGTCCAAAATTTTTTTGGGTTGTGTTTAGAATTATTCTGAAAGTTGTTGTATTATATTTTTTGTCTTTAATTATTTGCTTTTGATTAGAGGGGTGAAGCCTTCATAAGTTTTCAAGATATTGAGGTGTTTTGTATTTTTGCCATTCTTTCATTGCTTTTTCTCTATCCTAGCATTCTACTCTTTTTTTGATATCCAGATTGCGTTATTTGTTTTTAGTCTCCTCCTTCTAGGAGGTACAAGGCTGTTAGGATATTTAGAAAAGCATTCTATCCTATTTGGATATCCAAATTGCATAATTTGTTTAGTCACTTCCTTCTAGAAGGTGCAGGGCTATTTAGGATATTTAGAAAAGTTGTATTGAATTAATTTACGGCATCGTCTAGGAGGATTTTTAGGAAATTCCAGTTATTAGGTGATAGTGTAGTAATAAACATTTCTGGGTTAAACTTGGAAAGGTGCTGTGTGTGGTTTTATAAATATGATTTTAACTGGATGTGTGAGATGTCTGTTCATGTAGATTGGAAGATGATTACTGAGAGTCTGACATTGTACATGTGGTGTATTTGCTAGGGTTGGTTAGTAGGATCCAGTCTAATAGGAAATTTTGATGTCTTGCTATATAATGTGTGTGGGGCTGGGTGGCCACGGTGGTGCAGCAGTTAACGTTGCTGCCTCTCAGCAAAAGGTTCTCTTGTTCAATCCTTGGCTGGAGTGCCTTCTTTGTGGAGTCTGCATGTCCTCCCTGTGGTCGCGTGGGCTTCCTCCTGGTGCGCTGATTTCCTCCCACATCCCAAAGAAATGCTGTAGGTGGATTGGAAACTCTAAACTGGCCCTAGGTGTGAGTGAGTGCATGCTTGTGTGTGCCTTCTGTGGATGGTTGGGCGCAGGGCTGGCAACTCGACACCGTAAAACTGCACTGCCAATTGTGAGTAGATCCGCTGTGGCGACCCCTAACTGGGAAAAGCCGAAAGAAGAAGAAAGCTATAATGTGTGGGGCTATTAATTAGTTGTGTGAAACCATGTAGGTTCATGCTAGAGTTAGAGGAGTCTCTTAAGTCCAACTGATTGACATTCACATATTTTTTCTTTTAGAAATGTTATGGATATCCATTGTAGGATATCTTCCATTATAGCTGTATTGTCGCCAGGAGGGGTGTAAAAGACAATAGTACAAATTTGTTCTTAATTTTTTATTTTGAGGAAAGCAATATGAAGCTCTGCTGAACTGAATTTTGGTATCAGTTTGCTGTAAGGGAAAGTGTAGTAGGTGTTGGGAAATATTAAAGCAATATCACCACGTTTCCAGGTTGCTGGTGACACAGTAGAGATACAGGTGCCACACCAGGGATGAATTTTCTGTTCCCCATCCAGTTTTCCAAGTTGCACTTGAATTGGGTTAGGGAGAAACTTTGCTTCACATGGATGGAGAGCCTGTTCCATAGACGAGGTAGTCTCTGGTATACATACCTGTCTCTCCAGCAGGTCCTTTTTATAGCACAGACAAGGTTTAAGCCTTTAGAATGGGTAATTCTCGTGCTGTTTGTTTTGAGATTATGCAAGAGATCTGTCAGAGTGGGGTCTGACAATGCCCTGTATGCCAGGCATAGATCTTCCCTCAAAAGCCTGTAAGAGACAGAACATAGGGATAGGGCCTTGAGGCTGTTTGTATAGGACATTTTACTTACGTTCTGCATTCTTTTAGTGAAGAACATCTGTGGACGTTCCAGTTGTTGGATATGCCTGTTTAGGTACATACCAAAAGAGGCACTGTACTCAGTGACAGGTCTGATGAATGCATAATACAGTGGAAATATGACCTCCTTGGATTTGGATGCCATATGTTTGTTTATAAGTTGCACAACATAGAATGATTTCCTCACTACTGTAGACACGTGATGGTCAAAGGCTAGATTACTATCTGTGTGTGCCCAAGTCCCTGATTACTGTGTCAACTCTAAGGGGTGTGTTGTTAGTATGAAGTATGATAGTTACCAAGGGTGGATGACTTCCCAAAGGATACTATTATGCATTTCTTGGCATTTAGTTTTAGTCCACCAGTTGTCTGTGTTAGCCCCACCTGGAGAACATTTGTGTAAATGTGAGATTCAGTGACAGCTCCTGATTTGCAATCCTCTACAAATTTAGTCAGCCAGAGACCACTGACATTGGCCTTGACTTCAGAGAGAGGAATGTCAAAAATGAGTGTTCCAAGGACTGATTCCTGAGGGAGCCTACTTGTGACTGGCCTCTTTGTAGAGGTGGACTCCCCAGGTCTAACTTTATGGGTCCTGTCTGTGAGCCATTTGGCTGTTCACCTTGTGATATGAGTTTATACCTAACCTCTTGAGTTTGTCATCAATACCTGAACAGGGTATTGTATCATATGCCTTTGCCAGGTTAAGGTAGGCAGTGTGAACTATTTTCCCTCATCCATTGCTTTGGATACCTTCTCAAAGAAGTCCGCCAGGGTGAGTAGGCATGATCTACCCTTGAAACCAAACTGCGTTGGGTCCAGTGTCTGGAGGTTTGCTATAACTCTGATCATGTCCATGATTCTTTCCATAGATGTCCTTCAAGAATGCAACTGCAGTCGTAACATATGGGTTGTCCTGCCTCAGGCAGCCCTCGGTCGGCCGAATTCCAAAGTCTGGGTCCGGCGTCGGCTGGTGTCGCCTCCTCTCCGACGTCACAACGGCTGGAGTATAAAGGCATCGGCCGACGCCATCTTCTTCAGTCTTTCTTGCCGCGCGGTGCCCGAAGCAGAAGCAGTTCGCAAGTGCCGGTCGGTCAGCTCCTGAGTTTTCAGTACCAAAGTCATCTAAAAGCGAAGTACCCCGTTGGGGAACATTTATTCTTGCCTCACCTGATGTCAGAACAAATTGAGAAAGTTAATAATTGTTTGTCTTGTGGTAAACAAATACCTCATAAGGACTTCCACTCTCTCTGCCTTCCTTGCCTGGACCCAGACCACGACGTCTCGGCCTGTGCTGCGTGTGCTTGCTTTAATAAGCGCACTCAGGCGCCGGGCAGAATTCGCCGAGAACTTTTTCGGTGAATCTTTTGCATATATCATGCCGTCGGATCAACCGACAAGCCAATCTGTTCAAAAACGCAAGGACCGGGACCGACATCCTCGGCCCGCGTCCACTACCGATGCTACTCCTAAACCCCCTGCTAGTGCTCCGGTCCCTTCGGAAGTGGTAAATCTACCGCTCCAGGCCGACGACACAGCGTTAACACGACCTTCGGTCTCAGAGATCTCTCCGGTGCCGGTTGTTGATTTTCCTCCGGAAACCGAAGTTCTGGATCTACCCGACACCATTTCTGTGGACAAGGTTACGCCTGCACGTGGGGCTGCTAGGCCCCCTGTATCCATGTCCATCAAGGCCTTTGCACGTGCTAAGGCCGCCAGTCAGGCCAAGGCCCATCCTAAGCCTGCTACCCAGGCCCCTTCATCTGATAAGCAGATCATGTCTCTGGCTGCAGATCTTATTTCCCTTATCAGGGGGACTCAGCCTCATCCGGACAGGGGTTCTCAGCCACCTGCAGAGAAAAGGCCTAGAACTGAGCAGGCGGACGACCTCTTTTCGGATGAAGCCTCTGGGGATTCTGAGCATTCTGATACCCAAGAAGAATCCTTCCAGGCCTACGATGACTCTGATGCTGAGGAATCAATTCCCTCTGCCTCCCCTCCAGAGGATTTCTCTTTTGGTGAAGTCCTGCATTCCATGAGGGAACATTTTCAATGGCAGGGTCAGGAATTCTCTGACTCCAGGAAAAGGCTTCGTACCTTCCTCAAGCTTCCCCAGCACAGACCTTTGGCTATTCCACCTGTTATGGATGTTTTGGATGATGTTTTCTCTGACTCTAGTGCTAACCCTGACTCTCTTCCTCCTGCTCCTGTCAAGCCGGACAGATATTATAGGGTCCCTGACACTCACAAGCACCTTTTTAAGGCCCACTCTGTGGATCTAGAAACTATTTCACAGGGCCCCAAGGGGAGTGGCTACCGCCTCTGTCAAAAACCCTCTGCCGGCAGACAGAGAAGCAAGGTCCCTGGAGAGATGGGGTAAAAAAGTATATACCTCTACTATCCTAGCCATGAGGTCACTTAACTGCCTTTTCCACATGTTTCAGTACCAAGATTTTCTCCTGGATGATTTACAGAAAAAGTTAGCCTCTCCTGAGCCTATTGATAAAAAGGCATTGCAGGAACATATACATAACACTCAGCAGGTTAATAACCATTTTCTTCATTGTGGTTATGATGCATTGGAAGCTTCATGTAGGGCAGCTATGACTGGGGCTGTGATACGTAGACATGCTTGGTTAAAGGATCAGTCTTTGCCTGACCATGTTAAAGTAAAGTTACTTGATGCACCTCTGGAAAAACAGAAGCTGTTTGGTGCTAATGCACAAGATGTACTGAAATCCATAGAGGAAAAAGCAAAGTCAGTACAGACAGTCAAGGATTTCCTTCAGGTTCAGCCACCCAGATTCAGCAGAAACTGGCCCTCAAAGAATTGGTCCTTCCCCGGCTCAGACAAGTTTCAAAGGGGAAAAAGCAGGTGTGCCTGGGGTAGAGGGCAATACAGAGGATCTTACAGGGGCCGCCAATGGCAACCTCCAAATCAAAGAAGTGGCACAGACAGTTCAGCTGCACCACAAGGACAATCAAAATGACTTGGCTTTCATACCGCCTACAAAGGTTCAAAGAGAAGCACCTTTGGGCGGAAAATTATCCTTATTCTCTCAAAACTGGCATATCTTAACCAAGGACAACTGGATTTTGGATTTGATAGACAAAGGTTACAGATTCCACTTCCACACATTACCAATAAGACAAGGCATGCCAAACCTGCCACATCATCAAAGGGCAGAGGCGCTCACTCAAGTTCCCAAGCTGTTAAGTATAAAAGCAATAGAAAGGGTTCCTCCTCAGGAGCAAGGCCAGGGATTTTATTCAAGGCTGTTCCTTGTTCCAAGAAAAGAAAACAAATGGAGACCCATACTGGACTTGTCAACTCTAAACACTTTTCTCATGGTGCCCAAGTTCAAAATGCTGACGTTGCAGCAACTCCTTCCCATGCTGGGCACGGGGTCTTGGCTGGTCACTCTGGACCTCAATGAGGCATACCTGCATGTCCCAATCAGACAAAGCTGCAGAAGATACCTCAGATTTCTTGCAGGGACAGAGCATTATCAATTCTCAGCATTGCCGTTTGGCTTATCTACTGCACCCAGAGTGTTCACGAAATGCCTGGCATCAGTAGTGGCACACTGCAGACTGCAGGGGATTCAAATATACCCCTACCTGGACGACTGCCTCATACAAGCAGACAACAAACAAACCTTAAAAGAAAATTTGGACTATGTCATGCATCTACTGCAGGCCTTGGGATACACAGTCAACATTCAAAAGTCAAAACTACTGCCATCCCAACAGATTATCTTCCTAGGAGCCAAACTGGACACAGAAAACCAAATGGCCTACCTCACAGAGGAAAAGCAGCAGCATTTACCAGAGTACTTCAAAGGCCCAGCAAAACTCTCCCAGCTGACTGCAAGGAAAATCCTGCAGGCCCTGGGGTTCATGGCATCCTGCATCCTTCTGATACCTTTGGCAAGACTAAATATGAGAAAGCTGCAATGGTATTTAAAAAAACTTATGGTCTCAACACAACCAAAGCCTAGAGGACATAATCCCACTTATTCCATGTTTGCAAAAGGAATTCCTATGGTGGGCTCAAGCCAGTCAGCAAAACAAAGGCATGTCTTTCAACAGACCTCAAGCAGGCCAAATGATTACAACAGATGCCTCAGACCATGGATGGGGGGGCGCACATGGAGGGCAGATGCATTCAAGGTTTTTGGACGCCAAAGGAAAGGCATCTGCACATAAACCAAAAGGAGATGTTGGCAGTGATACATGCAATTGAAACTTTTGAAAAATCACTACAACAAGGGCATTTGCTAATAAGGACAGACAACACCACTGTCATGTGGTACATAAACAAGCAGGGGGCACCCATTCTTATCCCCTCTGCAGACTAGCAATGCTTCTCTGGGAAAAATCTCTGAGCCTGAAGATACATTTACAATCCCAGTTTGTACCAGGCAAGGACAATGCACTGGTGGACCAGCTGAGCAGAAACTTTATGGATCCACACGAATGGATGCTGCACCCTCACATTTTCTCTCAACTGACGAAGACATGGGGAAGACCGGACGTAGATCTCTTTGCTTCCCACTTAAATCATTACCTGGAAAAGTTCTGCACAAGGACTCACCATCCTCTAGCTTGGAAAACGGATGCTGTCTCTTTCAGCTGGAATTCTCTGAAAATTTATGCATTCCCTCCTCTGCCTCTGCTGACCAAGGTGATACTGAAGATCAAAGCAGAACAACCAACAGGCATCTTGATAGCTCTGGACTGGCCAAGGCAACACTGGTACCCATTGCTATTGACCATAACTTGGACCAAACCATGGCCTCTGACCCTATGGCCCCTGCTCTTAACACAACACAATTACAGGACTGTACATCAAGACCTGAAAACATTACACCTGACAGCCTGGAGGCTACCATGATTTCTCCACCTAGCTCTCTTTCCAAATCAGTTCAAGAGATCTTGCTGGAAGCACGCAGACCTTCCACCAGAAAAACCTATTCGGCCAAGTGGAAGAGATTCAGCATCTGGAATGCCAACAGGGGTCAGGACACACCATTACCGAGTATACCTCAGATATTAGAATACTTGGCAGAACTATTTCATACTGGACTCTCATACTCTTCAATAAAGATTCATGCCTCAGCAATCTCAGCAAGATACAACTGTGTGACCCTCCAGTGTTTTCACATCCTTTGCTACGACAGTTTCTAAGAGGAATAAAGAATATTAAACCTCCCAGAAGACAGCCAGTACCTGCATGGGACCTCAATTATGTGTTGGAAAAATTAACTCTTCCTCCATTTGAACCAGCAGCAACTTCAGAAATTTAATTTCTTTCATGGAAGATGGTCTTCTTATTGGCAGTCACATCTGCAAGAAGAGTTTCGGAGATTCAGGCACTCATGACAGTGCCTCCCTTCATCATTTTTCATCAAGACAGAGTTTCTCTAAGAACAAATCCTACATTCATGCCAAAAGTTATTTCCAAGGTGTCTCTAAATCAAGCTATTCACCTGCCTACATTCTTCCCCAATCCTCAAAACAAGGGGGAAAAACTACTGCATACTTTGGACATACACAGACAACTACATTACTACTTGGACAGAACTAAGGCCACCAGAAAGTCTGACCAACTGTTTGTAGACTATGCTGCTGGAATACAAGGAAAAGCAATCTCCAAACAAACAATTTCAAAATGGATTGGACATTGCATCAGATTCTGCTATTCATTCCATGGAAAAGGTGTGCCTGCCAATATTAGGCCACATTCCACCAGAGCTTTAGCCACTTCCACAGCTTTCCTAAGAGGAGTGGCAACAAAGGACATTCTAGAGGCTGCTACATGGAGCTCCGTGCATACATTTACCAAGCACTATAACCTGCCTTTATACTCCAAATCCCGAGCAGGCTTTGCTTCGGCAGTCTTGCAGGGGATTTTAGCTACACCATCCTTATCATAGATCCATCCACCCCCAGCTTGGCTATGGTATTCAACCCATATGTTATGACTGCAGTTGCATTCTTGAAGGACATAGTACAGTTTTGTACCTACCATAAATGTAGATGTCCGATAGATATGCAACTGCAGTCGGATTTTCCCTCCCTCCTACCCCTCTGTATCCTTCTTTTTTTGGGTCCCTACCCCTTATCCCATTAGCTGGGGGTATTTCCTATGGTGTATCTGTTTATTACTGTTGTGCATGTTTGGATTATTTGTATCCATTTACCAAAATTAGCCTTCCTAGGAGGGCACCTGTCATCTGGGGCAAGAAACACTGAAGTAGATGGCGTCGGCCGATGCCTTTATACTCCAGCCGTTGTGACGTCAGAGAGGAGGCGACACCAGCCGACGCCGGACCCAGACTTTGGAATTTGGCCGACCGAGGGCTGCCTGAGGCAGGACAACCCATATGTTATGACTGCAGTTGCATATCTATCGGACATCTACATTTATGGTAGGTACAAAACTGTACTTTTTGCATGTAAGACTAGTGAGACTTATGGGTCTGTAGTTTCTGGAGTCTGTAGATGGCCCACTTTTGTGCAGAGGGGTGACTGTTGCTGTTCTCCATTCATGAGGCACAAAGCCTATTTGGAGGCTGTAGTTAAATAGTAATTCCAGAGGCCTTGCTTGGTCATGTTTCATGCTATTTAGAAGGCATCCTAGGAAATTGTCTGGGCCCACTGATGCAGTGTTCTTGCTCTTGGTGCATTAAGGACCTGTTCCGTAGTGATAGTAGGGGGTGTCCATGCTAGTCTAAAATTGATAGATAAGTAGAGAGACCAGAAAAAACACTAAGAATGTATTGAGGAAATGTTACAAGTCAGGAGAATTGTCAGTTTCAGATTGCAGACATTTACTCCCTCAAGGTATAGACTTCTCATATTGGTTATTAATGGGAAGAAAATTAAGGAGACTAAAGTTAAAAATTGCTGAAATGCTTGCTTTGTTTAGCATTAGATCACTTTTTTAATAGCCTAAGCTATTTGGTTCTCATCCCCAGCCAACCAGTCAGCTTCTCAGAGCTTAAGAGCACCCTCCACCTACTCTGTCAGGAGCTTCAGCGAAGGTCTACCGCATAGCTAGAAAAGAGAAACAGAACTCTGGGAAAGTGTGCCTGCTTTGGATCTGTTGTTTCTCAGGGAGTCTCTCAGGGAAAGAAAACTAAAGTGTGGCTTCATCTGTTTTTGTTTCTGTGGACAGGGATAATTTGCTAGGGAGTTTCCGCTGTTGGCTCACTTTCTCATCATGGAAAAAAAAGAAAAGGGGTTCTCTCACTTTTTGACTCTGATTTTCAGTCAGAAGCGCAGGGATTGGGGGAGGGGGGTGAGAATATTATACTTCAGAATTTTTTTTCATAACCTGAAGGTGCTTTTCGTGTTTCACTGGTGCAGTCATCACATTTGGGTTATCCCTGCCAGGGTAGCCCTTGGCCAGCCTGAATACCAGAGGCTTAGTATTTCTGTGTCAGTTGCTGTCACTTCAGGACTGACGTCAGTAGTATAAAGTAGAGCAGCCGACGCCATTACCTCTGTCTTTCTTGCTGTGGAGCCCGAAACAGAAGCAGTTTGCACGAGTGCTGGTTGGCCGTGAGTTTCATCTACCAAAATGAAGCTGAAGTCTTCTAAAGCTAAGTAACCCCGTTGGGGATCCTTTTTTCTTGCACTGACCAGTGTCAGAAAAAGTTAACAGTTGGCTCGCCTGCGGAAAGCAAATACCACACCGAGACTTGCATTCTTACTGCGTCAGTTGTTTAGGCCCAGACCACGACGTCCCCTGCTGTCACTTCTGTGCTTTGTTCAACTCCAGATCTATCCATCTTTGAGCCCTTATTGTAGCTAGATATTTTCGCTTACAGTCCTCTAACTCCGATATGGCTTCGGTAAGCCATCCGGCAGCAGATCTTCCGAAAAAATGGAAAGATATAGACAGACCGCACAGGTCCAAACCTACCGATGATGCTCCCGTTAAGCTAGTCGTCAGTTCTCCGATCCTCAATTAGGTGCTTTCGCAGCCCCTGATGCCTGCTTCTGTGGATTTGCAGGCCGCTACCGAGACCCTTTTGGAGTCCAGTATGCTGCAAAACTCTTCTTCTACTAAGCATCCTGCGGTCATCTCTACCTCTGATGGGTCCGGAGCCACTGACATCTTCTTTTGCGACTACCGTTCTCTCAAAAATGACCGGGTTTCTTAGGCCCAGGGTACAAGCCACACCCAAGAAACCGAAGACCCAGTCTCAGGCGCCTGCTTCCTTGCCTCAGTCTCAAATGCTTAAAACGGTGGAAGACCTTACCATGCTGATCAGGGGAAGCCAAGCTACCCCCACCAAAAGGAAAAGAGATCTGTTCCCTGTAGTTTTGTCTGAACAAAAGTCAGATTACTCTGATGAATATGAAGACATGCAACCCCACTCTACTTATGAGGATTCTGATGCAGAGAATTCCATCCCTTCAACCTCTCCCCCAGAGGATTTTTGCTTTGGAGAAAAGCCTTCATACCTTAAGGGAGCATTTCCAATGGGAAAGTCAGGACTACCCTCAGTCTAAAAAGAGACTCTGGGAATTCTTAAATCTTTCACAGCACAGACCCTTGGCCATCCACCCACTCTTGCTATCAGGGCACTAAATTCAGTTCCTTATGCTAAAATTTCAACAACATACCCTGGAACTTCTCAAACAAAAATGTCTTCCTTTCCTGCTTGTGTAGAATCTAAACAGTTACAAGAGTTAATGCATTCTGCAAGTCAAGTAACTAAACACACCTTGCACTGTGGTTTTGACACCATAGAAGCTTTTTGCAGGGCAGCAGTCACCGTATCGGTCATTAGAAGGCATGCATGGCTTAAGGAACAGCCCTTGCCAGACCATGTCAAATCTAAATTTTTGGATGCCCCCTTGCACAGAGACAACTTATTTGGCACTAAGGCAGAAGAGGTCTTAAAAAAATGGAAGAAAAAGCAAAATCTATGCAGACAGTTAAGGATTTCTTACAGGGCCATCCCCCCAGTCCTGGATGCTGTGGAGGATGGTTTCCTGGAATCCAGCTAGACTCCTGACACCCTCCCTCCTGCACCCAGAAAACCAGACAGGTACTACAAAGTCCCTGACTCTCACAAATTGCTTTTTAAAAATCCTACTGCTGACCCTGAAGTACTTTCTCAAGGGCCTAAAGGGATTAAAGCAACCTCTAAGAATCCCACCTCCTCAGATAGGGATTCCCGAGCACTAGACAGATGGGGTAAAAAAGTATACACCTCAGCTATTCTTGCTATCAGGGCACTAAATTCAGTTCCATATGCTAAAACTTCAACAACATACCCTGGAACTCCTCAAACGATAAATGTCTTCCTTTCTTTCTTGTGCAGAATCTAAAGAGTTACAAGAGTTAATGCATTCTGCAAGTCAAGTAACTAAACACACCTTGCACTGTGGTTTTGACGCCATAGAAGCTTCATGCAGGGCAGTAGTCACCATGTCTGTCATTAGAAGGCATGCATGACTTAAGGAACAGCCCTTGTCAGACAATGTCAAATCTAAATTGTTGGATGCCACCTTGCACAGAGAACTTATTTGGCACAAAGGCAGAAGAGGTCTTAAAAAAGATGGAAGAAAAAGCAAAATCTATGCAGACAGTTGAGGATTTCTTACAGGTCCAGCCACCCAGGTTCAGCAGGCATTGTCCCACCAAGCACTGGTCCTTTCCTGCTCCCACTAAGACAGTTCAGCCCAGAACCCGGGGAACCAGACCCCCCAGATAGAAGCCACAGGGAATGCAGAGAACTAAGCAGTGGACTACCTCCACTTCAAAACCAGCGAGTTCTAAGCCACCCATTATGGTAAGAACTCACAATGACTCGCCTCACCCACCCTCAGGAGGAAAACTCTCCTTTCACACAAGCACCTGGGCCACCATTACCAACGACTGCTGAGTTCTCAACATAGTATCCCAGGGATACAAGTTTTCTTTCCACACCCTTCCAACCCCAAAAGGGTTCCCAGATCTACTTCCAAACCACTGGGCAGAGGTGCAAAAGCAAGTCCTTTCCCTGCTCTCTATGAGGGCAGTAGAGCACGTTCCTGCACAACAGAAAGGCCAAGGTTTCTACTCCAGACTTTTTCTAGTACCCAGAAAAGAGGGCACCTGATGCTGGACCCTTTATCTATCCATTCCAAACACCTTCCTGGTGATCCCAAAGTTCAAAATGCTCACCCTCCAGCAGCTGCTACCCATGCTCTCCAAGGATGCTTGGCTAGCCACCCTAGGTCTAAACGAGGCCTACCTCTGCATTCCTATCAGGGGATCATGTAGGAAATATCTCAGTTTCAGGGCAAGATCTCAGCACTTTCAGTTCTCTGCGCTTCCCTTTCGCTTATCTACTGCTCCCAGAGTTTTCACGAAATGTCTGGCTCCGGCCATTGCCTTTTGCAGACAAAGGAATGTCCAGATTTACCCATACTTATATGACTGCCTAATTCAGGCAGACAGCCAGGAAAAGCTGCTCAAGCACCTGGTCTTTGTAAAGTCTCTACTAGCCTCCCTAGGGTACACAATCAAGGAAAAGAAATCCAAAAAGGTGCCCACCCAAAGGATTACATTCGTGGGACCAAGCCTGGACACAGCATCCCAGATGGCATTCCTTACACCAGAAAAGCAAATTTTCCTGACGGCCTGCTTCTCTCATCTAGCCACCAGACCCCAGCTATCTACAAGGAAAATCCTACAAGCTCTGGGGTTCGTGGCATCTTGCATACTACTCATTCCATATTCCAGACTGCATATGAGGAAACTTCAGTGGAACCTAAAAAGCCTTTGGTGTCAACACACTCAAGACCTGGAGACTCATACCTATAATTCCTTGCCTCAGAAAAGATTTTGTTTGGTGGGCAACAGCATGCTCTCACAACAAGGGACTACTTTTCTTACCACCCCTCTGCCGCCCAGACCCTCACCACAGATGCATCAGGCTATGCCTAGGGTGCACACCTGAATGGCAGGTGCATACAAGGCCAATGGAGCCCACAACAAATCCTTCTACACATCAACCAAAAAGAGATGGCTGTCCAGCACACCTTGATAGCTTTCAAGCCCCTTCTCTCCCCAGGGGCTCTCCTGATCAAAACTGACACCACCACTGTTTTCTCTGTCAGACCAATTAAGCAGAAATCTACTGGACCCACACGAGTGGCAGCTCAACAGAAGAACCTTCACTCTAATAACTCAGAAATGCGGCTCCCCGAAGGTCAACCTCTTTGCCTCCCACACCAACCATCAGCTCAGCAAATTCTGCACCAGGGAGCATCACTGCATGGCTTGGAAAGTGGATGCCCTGTTCTTCCCCTGGGTCAATCTGTTGGTCTGTGCCTTTCCTCCACTACCTCTCATCCCCAGGGTACTGCTCAAAATAAGGGAGGAAAAAACAAGGACAATTCTTATAGCTCCAGACTGGCCTTGCCAGCACTGGTACCCCTTGCTGCGCAGCCTGTCCCCACTGCCACCATGGCATTTTCCTCAGATTCCAAACTTCCTGACCCAGAGGGAAGGGAAATTCATGCATCCCCAATTGCAGACACTCAATTTGGCAGTTTGGTGTATTCCTTAACCCCCAATCAATTTGCTAAGCTCAATAAACAGGTTCTAGATGTTATACGTGAGGCTAGATGCCCTAGCACTAGAAAGTCTTTTGCCGACAAATGGAAAAGATTCTGCACCTGGATTCAGGCTAATGGAGCCAGTACGGCACAGCCCTCCCTCTCATTCTGGATTACTTAACTGACCTGTTACACAGTGGCCTCTCTTTCCACTCTTAAAATTCATGCCTCTGCTATCTCTGCTCATTTTCCCACTGAGTAGCCCCTTTTCTCTCACCCTTTGATCAAACAGTTCCTAAGAGGGGCTAGCAACTTGAGGCCCCCAAGAAGAGCACCAACCCCAGCTTGGGACCTTAACTTTGTATTGGAAAAGCTCACCCTGCCCCTCTTTGAACCAGCTTTTTCTGCAGAGCTAAAATTTCTCTCCTGGAAGACAGCTTTCCTTCTGGCCATCACTTCAACCCAGAAGAGTCTCCGAGCTGCAAGCATTCATGGCTGTGGAACCCTTTATCATCTTCCATGCTGACAGGGTATCCCTCAGGGCTAACCCATCCTTCATACCCAAGGTGGTGTCCAGGGTGGCTTTCACCCATAACATTCATTTGCCCACCTTTTTTCCTAATCCCCAGAACAAGAAGGAAAGGATCCTGCACTCTCTAGATGTGCACAGACAGCTCAGATTATGTCTAGACAGGACTAAATCCTTCAGAAAGTCTGATCAATTGCTGGTTAGCTTTGCTACAGGGGCAGAAGGCAAAGCCATCTCCAAACAAACCATTTCCAAATGGATAGCACAGTGCATCCATTTCTGCTACAATTACATGGAAAGCCTCCCCCTAAGGGGGTCAGGACTCACTCCACCAGAGCAGCCTCCACCTCTGCAGCTTTACTCAGAGGAGTCCCCACCAGGGACAGCCTGGAGGCTGCCACCTGGACATCTGTTCACATTTTTACCAAACATTACCACCTGCCTCCCTTCTCCAAATCCAGTGCAGGGTTTGCCTCTGCAGTCTTGCAAGGCATCCTAGCCAGCCCCTAGTTTCCTTGACTGCCTCCACCCATTTCCTCAGCTTTGGGAATCAACCCAAATGTGATGACTGCAACAGTGAAACATGAAGAACATACTACAGCTGTGTACACTTAGCATAAATGTAGATGTTCGAGTGTATTCACTGTTGCAGTCCTGGTTTCCCTCCCTCCATCCCCCTTTTTTCTTCTCTTACAAGGGACATATTGGTATGTACTTTACACTGGTGGGGTTCTTCCACCAGAACCTGGCTCCTGACAGGTTAGGGCAAGAAAAACTGATGTAATGGCATCAGCTGCCTTATTTTATACTACTGACAACCTGCCGTCAGTCCTGAAGCGACAGCAACCGACGCAGAAATACTAAGCCTCTGGTATTAAGGCCGGCCGAGAGCTACCCTGGCAGGGATAACCCAAATGTGATGACTGTAAAAGTGAATACACTCGAACATCTACATTTATGGTAAGTGTACACAGCTGTACTATTTTGATTCTGTAGAAAGTGTTGCTTCTGATTTCCCTCCGGAAGACTTTTATTGTTGTGAAACTTCATCTAAAATGAAAGAAGTTTTTCAGTAAGATCAAAATGGAAATCCCTATTGCTCAACAATTGCATTATAATTTGTTGCCACTTGTTGTCCCTTAGTGCTTTGTCTGCTGTCAAGTGTTTTTTCCTGACAGTAGTTTACCCAACAGTCATCTTCCTGCCCCCTAGATATGTTGTACAGAGTACCACGGATTCACATATAACATGTTTTCTAAGCCTAAAGCAGAACATGCAGTGATTTCCCTATCAAAAACTCTTTCTGCTAGGCAAATTGTTAGGCTGGGAAAGCTTTTGACAAATTTCGGAAGAAAGTTTATTCTCCTCCTACTTCAGTATTCAGAATTTTAAACAGTTAAGTGCATAAGTTAGTTATAACACTTGTCTTTGGCGAACATCAAAATGTTAACTATTAACCTTTTTCTAAATAAAACAAATGAAATGCGCATCTGTTTTGTATCTGCTTCACATGTAATTAAACATGCCTTAAAATGTTTTTATGACTCTACTGATACGGTTTTCACGGCTGCTGCTTCTGGGTCAGTTGAGAATATTTGCTTGGTTATATTCTCAAAATGTACCTAAAGATGTTGAAACTGAACATCTAAATTCTCCATGGATAAGGAAGTTATGTTTTGCACTTCTGCAGTTGAGACACTTGAGATTTGATGAGAGAGAGAAGTTGATTCAAGAGGTGGCCAGAATCTTCCAACCTTCCTTTTTTTAAAGCAAAAAAAGCTCAGTTTTTCAAAAGGCAATTCAAGCAACAAGGTGCCACCAAACAGGATTTTAAAAAGCAATAGCAAGGAGGCTCCAAAATGAAGGGGAAAGCCTCTCAAAGTCAAGGACATTGCAAAACGTCAGACTGATTATTGGCTTTTTCAAGATCCCCCTCCCCACCTTGACCATCGCATCCTCTGTGTTATGGCACCAGATTGTTTCAAGACAAATGGGTTTGGAAAGTCATTCAGCAGATGTACACTTGGCAATGGAAGCCCCTTCCTCCTTTCCAGGGGATTCCTCCTTGCCCAGAAAAGTAAGTGTCACTGTT
Organism: Protopterus annectens; assembly: GCF_019279795.1. Lineage (NCBI taxonomy): Eukaryota > Metazoa > Chordata > Ceratodontiformes > Protopteridae > Protopterus > Protopterus annectens. The sequence continues at coordinate 1,944,460,339 of NC_056731.1, forward strand.
TCTTTCACTTCTTAAGCAAATATTACTTTAGGGAGTTGTAGAACCAGTGCTTGCAGACCAGGTAGGCAAAGGGTTTTGTTCAGGGATTTTTCCAGTACCAAAGATTTGGATGCTTGTTAGACCTCTCCTTTTTCAATGTTTGTCACAGCCCTAAAGTTGTTATTCCATAAGACTCTATCTCTTGTCTTGGTAAAGCTAGATTTAAAAAGATTCCTGCCATCACTTTATCATTGCGAAACATTTCAGACATTTTAAAGAATTTCTGTTAGTTCTCTTCTATACCATTTGGATTATCTGTTGTGCCAACGGTATTTGCAAGATGTCAGGTTTCTGTAACTGCTTGTTGCCTACTTTACGTCATTCACATTTTTCTATATTTGAATAATTATCTTATCTTTGCTTGCTCTTTTTCCATTTGTCAGGAGTCCTTAGAAGCTGTTTGGAATAATATAGCAATGTTCATCGTGTTACACTGCTGCAGTCATTACACTTGAGTTATCCTCCCGTCAGGCGGTCCCGCAGTCGGCCAGAGTTCCAAAGGCTTGGTCCGGCGTCAGTTGCTGTCACTTCTTCCCTGACGTCAGTGCACCAGGGGTATATAAGATGCATCCGATGCCATTTTCTTCAGTCTTTCTTGCCGCGCGGTGCCCGAAGCAGAAGCAGTTCGCAAGTGCCGGTCGGCCGACTCATGAGATTTTTCGAAGTCTAATTTCAGATCCAAAGTCTTCAATAAAGCTAAGTACCCCATTGGGGAAACTTTTTTCTTGCCTCAGACCAATGTCAGAAAAAGTTAATAATTGTATTTCTTGTGGGAAGCAAATACCTCATAAGGACTTCCACTCTTACTGTATTCCATGCCTAGGCCCTGATCATGACGTCACTAGTCGGATTTGTGCTAGATTTAACAAACGCACTATAAAAAGACATTTTGATTTTGCTTTGCACTACTTTGGCCGAAGGTTCAATTATACCATGCCATCGGATCAACCGACGACCTCAATACCAAAAAAAAACAAAGACAAGGATAAAGACAGGCATCCAAGGTCCAAAATTGACGACAAAACCTCTTCTAGGCCAGTCGCCAGTTCTGAGTGAGGCGCTTTCGCAGCCCCTGACACCCGCTACCTCAGAGCCACAGGCCGCTTCCGACTCCCACGTGGAGACAACTAGGCCTCTGGAAACTCAAGGTATTGGGCCTACGGAAACTAATCCCTCAGATGGGTCCGGAGCCACTGAGCAGGCATCGGCTTCTGAAGGTGTTTTCAGACCTTCACAACTTACCATTAAAACAGCAGCCAAGACAAAGGTACCATTAAAGACAAAGAAACAAGTACAGCATTCTCCTGGACAGTCCTCCATGCCTAAGAAACAGATGCTTAAAATGGCCGAAGACCTCATTACTCTAATCAGGGGTTCCCATCCCCCTCCTGAGAAAAGGCCTAGGCAGGATACAGACTATGATTCCTCTGATCAGGTTTCCATTTCTTCTGATTCCTCTTCAGACCAGGGATAACCCCCCCCCCCCCCATGAGGACTCTGATGCTGAAGAATCTATCCCTTCAGCCTCTCCTCCTGAGGATTATTCTTTTGGGGAAACTTTACATAGCATGAGGGAGCATTTCCAGTGGGAAAGTCAGGATTACTCAGAATCCAAGAAAAGGCTCAGGGATTTCCTTTTATTGCCTCAGTACAGGCCGCTGGCTATTCCTCCTGTGCTAGACATTGTGGATGATGTGTTCTCTGAATCCAGCTTATCTCCTGATTCTTTGCCCCCTGCACCAGCCAAGCCAGACAGGTACTATAGAGTCCCTGACTCTCACAAGTTTCTTTACAAAAAGCCTTCTACTGATCCAGAAACTATTTCCCAGGGTCCAAAAGGGGTTAAGGCTTCCATTGCAAAAACTCCAGTACCCTCTGATAGAGATTTCAGAGCTTTGGATAGATGGGGGAAGAAAGTATACACTTCTGCAACCTTAGTAGTAAGAACTTTAAATTGCCAGTTTCACATGCTTAAGTACCAACAATATTTAATGGCTCGGTTAAAAAAGAAAATGCTTGCAAGCTCAGAAGCTCCTGATTGTAAAGAAATGCAGGATTTATTGCATGCAGTTGAACAGGTGGGAAAACATACTCTGCAATGTGGTTTTGATTCTTTAGAGGCCTCTTGTAGAGCCACAGTTACAGGTTCTGTGATTCGAAGACATGCTTGGTTAAAAGAACAGAATTTACCTGATCATGTTAAGGCAACATTATTGGATGCTCCTTTACAGCATGATACCTTGTTTGGTGTTAAGGCAGAAGAGGTGTTAAAGAAAATGGAGGATAAAGCTAAATCTATGCAAACAGTCAAGGATTTCTTACAGGTGCAGACACCTCGGTTTAGCAGAAATTGGCCAATAAAGCATTGGTCCTTTCCAGTGTCAGACAGGCCACATAGAGGCAGATACAGACACCCAAGAGGCAGATCTCAACCCCAAGGCTCAAACAGACAATGACAGTGGGGCACCTGAACCCCAAAAGGAGGTTCATAGGTTCATAGGTTGGTACTAGGCTATCAGCCCTAGGGCCTATACAAGCCTAGCCATAATAATTCCCTGGCTATTTCTTCCCACACTATTTACATCCCTGGACCCCTGTCTAGCAGGGCGACTGATGTGATCCCCGGGGTGAATTTCCTTTCTCCCATCCAATCGTCAAGGTTCCCTTTGAAGAGGACCAAAGAGGCACTCTGCTTGACATGTATGGGCAATCTGTTCCAGAGTCTGGGGAGTCTCTGGGTCAGGAACCTATCCCTCCAGCATGTTTTGTTTATTGTAATGACAAGGTTTAGATCCCTGGAGCGTGTGGCTCTGAGGGATTGGGATTTCTTTAAGTGTAGCATGTCCAATAGCTCTGGGTTTGACATGGCCTTGTATGTTAAGCAAAGATCATCTCTGAGTAGACAATATGTGACAGAGTATAGCTGGAGTTTTTTAAGGCGGTCAGCGTAGGGCATCTTCTTTAGGCCTGTGATTCTTTTAGTGAGGTATTTCTGTGGCATTTCCAGTTGTTGCAGATGTCTTGAGAGGTACATACCAAACAGGGCATTGTATTCTATAATGGGTCTAATGAGGGATGAGTACAGTGGGACAATGACCTCCTTTTTGTGGATTAAAAGCCCTTAGTGATGAGGTGTGCCACATAGGATTTCCTAACTGTTGTGACGATGTGGTTATCGAAGGTGAGACCACTGTCTACCTGTTCCCTAAGTCTCTTATCAAACTTTCGGTGTTTAGTGTACTGCCACCTATATGGTAATTCACAGATACTTGTTTATTCCCAAAGGGGATAACTATACATTTTTTGGCATTGAGCTTGAGCCCATGGCTCTGGCACCAAGCATCTGTTTCTGTAAGGCCCTTTTGTAGAGTATCCACATAATTTGGGGATTCAATAATGGCTCCCAGTTTGCAGTCATCTGCAAACTTTGTTATCCAGAGTCCCTTAGTGTTGGCCTGTACTTTAGAGAAGTAGATGCCAAACAAGAGCGGTCCCAGGACTGAACCCTGAGGTACTCCACTTGTCACTTGTCTGGAGCTGGATTTGGAGTCTGCTACTTTTACAGTGTGGGTTCTGTCAGTAAGCCAGTTAGCAACCCATTGGGTGACGTAGGGATTAATGCCCAGCTTAGTAAGTTTATCTATGATTCCAGAGTGGGGGATGGTGTCAAAGGCCTTGGCAAGGTCTAGATAGGCTGTGTGGACCACCTTACCCTTGTCCGTGGCTCTCGAGACTGATTCGAAGAAGTCAATCAAGTTCAGGAGACAAGATCGGCCCTTCACGAACCCAAACTGGGTGGGGTCCAGTGTTTGAAGGTTGCCAATGTCTTTGTTTATAAGTTCCATGATAATACGCTCCATGGCCTTGCAGATAATGCTTATCAGACTGATGGGACGGTAGTTTCTGGGATCCAAGGTGGATCCCCCCTTGTGGAGTGGGATAACTGTAGCTATGCGCCACTCAGTGGGCACAAAACCTGAGGTGAGGCTATGATTAAACATGAGACTTAGGTGAGGTGCCAGTTCATATTGTAGTTCATGTAGTGCACAGCCCGGGATGTCATCTGGTCCCATGGATGCTGTATTCTTAGCTTTGGAGAGTGGGTTTTTTACCTGTGTAGCCGTTATTACCGGAATTTGGCAATCTTCCGGTATTGAGATGGGCCATTTAGGGGGTGAGAGGGGGTGAAGTTGGCACTGAATCGATCTGCCAGGATATTGGCAATATCCTGGGATCAGTATATTTATTGCCATTCTGTTTTAGCTCAGAGCAGATCTGAGCATTGCCATTTAGATTCTTGACATAGTTATAGAATGCCTTGTTGTTGTCTTTGGAATCTTTGGCAATTTTATTTTCGTAACTAGCTTTGGAGGATTTTATGAGGGATCTCAGTTTCTTACTGAGGCTGGTAAGGAAGTTTTTTGTATCCTGGGATTTTCCTTTTTTCTGCAACAGTTTCTTCCTTTTGTTGTAAAGTTTGTTTATGGCAGGGGACCACCAGATTGGCTTCTTTTTTTTGGATGAGAGCATCTTGGTTCTATTTGGGATGGCACGATTTATGCATGAGTGGATGTGCTTGTACAGTGCTTTAGTGTAGGATTCAGCAGTTGAACTTTCAGCCCCCGTCTGCATGGGTGTCATGAAGTTTGTCACTTCTGATTTGAGTAACATGAAGTTGTCTTTGGAGAATTTATTTATGGACTTTTCCTTACTGGGGGGTGGGGGGTGGGATGTGGATGTTAAGGGTGATTAGCTTATGGTCAGACTTGACTAACGAGGGGGTGACCATAGGTGTGGAGCATCGATTTCCCATGTTGTTAATGACCAGGTCTAGGATATTGGAGCCCCTGGTGGGACTATGGATTAGTTGATCCAGGGCGTTGGAATTTATGAATTCCAAGAACCGTTGGGCAAAGGTGTTGGTACATGAGTAGCTTTCCCAGTTAATGGCAAGGTAGTTAAAATCACCCAGTATTAGGGTGTTTGGTTCTATCTTAATATTTTTCAGTATGTTTAGAAAGGTGTAGCGAGGACAAATCTTAACCTTACGGGAAACAGTCACAATGACTTTCCCCTTCGTACGCCAAGCACGTCCCTTTTGGAAGCCCCCTTAGGGGAGAAACTAGCATTTTTTTCTCAAAACTGGCAAGCAATCACCCAAGACAAATGGGTTCTGAATATTGTGCCTCAAGGTTACAGGTTCCACTTTCATAATTTACCAAGGCTAAAAGGAATGCCAGACTTGCCACAAAATCAATGGGCAGAGGCACAAAAACAAATTTCAGCCCTCATAGACATGAGAGCTATTCAAAAAGTACCATGACAGGAACAAGGACAAGGATTTTACTCAAGACTCTTCCTGGTCCCCAGAAAGGACAAGGCCTGGAGGCCCATACTAGACCTTCCAATTCTGAATACTTACCTGGATATTCCAAAATTCAAAATGTTGACATTACAGCAGCTTCTACCCATGCTGGGCAAGAAGGATTGGCTTGTTACGCTGGACCTCAGAGGCATACCTGCATGCCCCTATCAGACAAAATTGCAGAAGATACCTCAGAGTCAAAGCTGGTACAATTCACTACCAATTCTCTGCGTTGCCCTTTGGCTTATCTACTGCGCCCAGGGTATTCACAAAGTGCCTGGCACCAGTAATTGCATTTTGCAGACAAAAAGGTATTCAAATATATCCATACCTGGGTGACTGCCTCATTTAAGCAGACAAAGAACATTCTTCTACAGCATCTGGCGTTCGTAAAAAGGTTGCTAATTTCTCTAGGTTACACAGTAAACGAAAGGAAGTCAAAACTAGTGCCCTTGCAACAGATTATATTCCTGGGTGCCAGCTTAAATACAACGGCCCAGATGGCTTACCTCACGCCAGACAAACAAGTTCAACTAACTCAATATTTTCAATTACTGGCAAAAACGTCTCATTTCCCTGCAAGAAAAATTCTGCAGGCCTTGGGATTCATGGCATCTTGAATTCTACTAATACCATATGCCAGACTGCATATGAGGAAATTACAGTGGTACCTAAAAAGTGTTTGGACTCAACACTCTCACAGTTTAGAAGCAGTAATACCAATGATACCCTGCTACAACAGGAGTTTTGATGGTGGGCAGAGGCATGTTACCTAAACAAGGGTCAGCCTTTTACCCAACCAACAGCCAGGCAAACTCTAACAATAGATGCTTCGGATTACGCCTGGGGAGCACACATGGCAGGAAAAAGCATTCAGGGCAAGTGGACCACAGACCAGATGCATCTTCATATCAATCAAAAAGAGATGTTGGCTGTTCAAAATACCCTAACAGCTTTCAAGGACCTTCTGCATCCAGGACAGTTACTACTAAAGACGGACAACACCACAGTAATGTGGTACATAAACAAGCAAGGGGGGGCACTCATTCTTATCCCCTATGCAGGCAAGCCATGACCTTGTGGAACACAGCTCTAACGTATCAAGTTCACCTGCAAGCACAATTCCTGCCAGGAAAGAATAATACTCTGGCAGACGATCTAAGCAGAAATATCATGGACCCTCACGAATGGAAGTTGAATCCACAAATCTTCAGCATGGTAATGCAAAAATGGGGATGCCCAGACATAGATCTGTTTGCCTCCCCACTGAATTGCCAACTACAAAAATTCTGCACAAGGACTTATCACAAACAAGCGTGGAAAGTGGACGCTCTCCTGTTCAGCTGGAAAAACCTAAAAGTTTATGCCTTCCCACCACTGCCTCTCCTTTCAAAGGTACTTCAGGCAAGAAAAAACACAGATGATACTGATTGCTCCAGACTGGCCACACCAGCACTGGTACCCTATCTTAAGGAACTTGGCTCAAGGACCACCATGGATTTTGCCACAAATTCCACACCTTCTGACTCAACAAAACAATCAGATCCTGCATGGTCAGCTCAAAACCCTAAACCTAGCTGCATGACAGATACATTAGCCAAACAGGCAACACCTCTCTCTAAAGCTGTTATGGATGTCATTTTGGAGGCCAGGAGGCCCAGCACCAGGAAAGCTTACTCAGAAAAATGGAAGAGATTCTGCGCCTGGAACCAGGCTCAAAACCTTGACCCTCTCGTTCCAAACATTCCTCAGATTTTACAATACTTAACTGAGATGCTGGACAGAGGCCTATCCTTCTCATCAATTAAGATCCACGCCTCTGCCATTTCGGCACATTACAACACGGATCCTCCTTTATTCTCTCATCCCTTGCTAAAGCAGTACCTCAGAGGGGCTAAAAACATAAGACCACCCCTGAGAACACCAACACCGACTTGGGACCTCAATTTCGTTTTGGAAAAACTGACCCTGCCACTTTGAGCCAGCCAATACAGCCGATCTAAAATTTTTATCATAGAAAACAGCTCTGCTCCTGGCAGTAACTTCAGCATGAAGCGTCTCAGAGCTACAGGCATCAATGGCAGTGGAACCTTTTATAATTTTTCATCAGGACAGGGTTTCTTTAAGGACAAATCCTACCTTTATGCCAAAGGTGATATCTAGTGTGGCTCTCAACCAAACCATCCATTTGTCAACTTTTTATCCAAACCCCCAGAATAAAGGGGAGAAACTACTGCATTCTTTGGACATACACAGGCAGCTACGCTTCTACTTGGACAAAACAAAAGCTTTCAGGAAAACTGAGCAACTGTTTGTAGCATATGCTGCAGGATCACAGGGCAAGGCTATCTCAAAGCAGACTATATCCAAATGGATAGGACACTGTATTTGTTACTGCTACACACAGCATGGAAAATCAGTCCCAAATACCAATAGGCCACATTCCACCAGGGCAACAGCCACTTTAACAGCCTTTCTCAGAGAGGTACCTACCAAGGAAATTTTGGAGGCTGCAACTTGGAGTTCAGTGCACACCTTTACCAAGCATTACCACCTGCCTCTTTACTCTAAATCCAGAGCAGGATTTGCCGCTGCAGTTCTGCAGGTCTCGTAGCCAATCGCAACTCTTTATAGACCAGCCACCTAACCTTAGCTTTGGGATTCTACCCAAGTGTAATGACTGCAGCAGTGTAACACGATGAACATAGTACAGTTTTGTACCTACCATAAATGTAGATGTTCGAGTGTTCACACTGCTGCAGTCCAGGTTGCCCTCCCTCCATCCCCTCTGAACTAGCTGGACTTATCTATACCTTTCTATCCTATACAACCTTTGTGGTGTATTTGCTTGTAACTGAAGGTATTGTTTTTATTTTATATGTATTTTTTTATTAGCAATATGTATTGCCTACCTATTGGGAGCACATGACATCTGGGGCAAGAAAACCTGAAGAAAATGGCATCGGATGCATCTTGTATACCCCTGGTGCACTGACGTTAGGGAAGAAGCGGCAGCAACCGACGCCAGACCAAGACTTTGGAACTCTGGCCGACTACGGGACCGCCTGACGGCAGGATAACCCAAGTGTAATGACTGCAGCAATGTGAACACTCGAACATCTACATTTATGGTAGGTACAAAACTGTACTTTCTTGGTTTTCTAGTTAACATACAGATATGTTTTCTCATCCCATCTCACAGAATTTGTTTTCCTGGGATGTCTCTTAGATTCTGCACTGGGAAGAGCTTTTCTTCCTCCATGCAAAGTAGAGATTTGCCAAAAGTTCTCCTTGACTTTTTCCAGTCAGGATCTGGCATATACCAGGGAATTTCTTGGGATTCTGAGTTGCCTAGCTTTTGTAATTCACATGATTTCCCTGGCAAGACCTTAAATGAGAAAAAAATTCAGTCATATCTCAGATCAGTGTAGACTCTGCATCTACATACTTTCTTTGCAAATTCTTATAATGAAGTTTTTGAGGAAGGATGTTCTGTGGTGATAAATCAGTTCTTTCAGCATCCATGTCTCCCATTCTTCCTTCTACTGCCTTTGCATTCTGTCACAACAAATGCTTCAGACCTGGCATGGGAAACTGTTTCCAAAGGTGTGAAAATGCAGGGTCTGTGGAACAAACAAGACAGAAAACCACATAAATGTCTTAAGAGATGATGGTAGTTTGTAAATGCCATGAAATCCCTAAAGCATCTTTGTTCTCTAGGAAGCAGGAATTTGCAAGGTTTTAGATACAGCACTGTGATGTGGTATTTAAACAAGAGTTTACTATATCGTATCCTCTTTGCGGGCTTGTTGTGATAGCCTGGGAGGTAGCAGCTCAGTTTGACTCTTCAGGCTCCATACCTTACATTGGAGCAGACAAGCAAAGCAGATCCAGGGCAGACCCTCTTAAATGGAAATTTCTTCCTTGGGTGTTCGAAGAATTGATCCATCTGTGAGCAGCACCTCAAGTACATCTGTTTGCTTTTACTCAGAACAGCTTCCTTGCAGACAGGCATGGAAGAGAGATGCATTCTCATTCCCATGGACAGGAATGTTCCTCTCTGTTTTTCTACCCTTTCCACTGTTCAGAGGTTCTTATAAAGATCCAGGAGGACTAACCAGCAATTGTGGCGGCGATTCCCTTTTGTTCAGGCAACAGTGGTTCTCCTTTAATTTGCTATGGGCTAAGGACAGATAACGGAGTTTCCCCATATTCTGGATTTACTAATACAAGACAGTTTTTTTTTTACACCCCTACCTGTATACACTTCAGTTGACTGCCTGGACTATACATTTTAAGATCGTTTAGGCACCTTTGTTCTGAAGACAATGCAGCAGGTACTAAAGGAGACAAAATACCTCCTATTAGAAAATAAGATATGGGTAAAGTGGAAAAGATTTTGTAATTAGTGCTATACTGAGAACCAGAACCTTTTAAGGCCCAGTTGCCTTTGGTTCAAGATTGTGTGAGTTATTTTCCTCTTGCTGGTGTTGACCATCCTTTCAAATTTCATTTTTTGGCCCTTTCTGCTAGTTTGCCCTTGGATTCCCTCCACTCCACCTGTTCTGCACATGAGCATTTTTTATTGAAAAGGGGTATTGCTGTTCTGCTCACTTAGAAAATAGGTGACAAACTCCTTGAGATCTTAAATGAAAAAAAATATGCTTACCTTTGGAATCAGCTCAAGTTATTTTGGGGTTCTTATTTGGAAAATTCTGTTTGTTTGCTGTCTGTTCTGCAAGCTCCTGTTATGAGTCAACTCTACTTCATTTTTTTCAGGCGCACATTTTCTTGAGAAAAAACCCTTTATGCATCCATGGTTTCAGTTTTTTTCTTTTATCCAGTCTTTTTTTTTTCTTGTATTTTTACAGAACCTGTCAGAGAGATTGTGTGAGAGAATTCTACTTATCTTGGAAGCCCACAGGTACTGCTTGTATGTAATAAAATCCTCCAGGAAAACCAATCAGCTGTTGTTTAATAATGGGCAGCCAATATCGGAAGACAATTTTTAATGATCATCTCATACTGTTTCTTCTGTTCTCACCATAACAAGTCACTTTCTGATAAGGCCAGGACTTAATATGTCAGGGCCTTGGCTGCTTCTGTGGCTTTTTGGAAAGAAATGGACTTTAGATATTTTCAAAGGGCAGTAGCTTGGTCCCTTGTTCATACTTTTGCAAAGCAGTACAGACTGGATTCTTTTTCCAGGTTCAGAAATAGCTTTTCTAAGACCATTTTCTAAGGGTTATTGGATTCATAAATGTTTTCCTCTTCCCTAGTTTTCTAAGCTATGGCATTGTACCCAGTAGCTTATGCTACTGCAACAGTGCTGTTGAATGTAGTATAGCTGTGCAAGTGTAACATAACGGTAGGTTTATAATTGATCTCTTTTTGCAGTAGCTGTCACCTCCAACCATCTCCCTTCCAATGCCTCATCTGTTTTTGCCAGGGTGTGGACAAATTGAACTACCTGTATATATGATTTTACTTGCATTTATATGTTTTATTATTTTTTCCTGAGTATTTACCTTTTAAGAGTTCTAGCTTTCCTTCTTGAGATAGGAAAGCTCCAAAGCATTTTGGCGCCCTAACTGCTTGTTATATGAGCTTTACTTGAACTGCTGGCACAGTGCATGGAAGGCACCCTCAAGCTTTGAAAAGCTGTTTGTTTGGTCATTTCCTTGTAAGGCTATAACCCAAATAGCTTAGGCAACTGCAACAATGATCAATTAGAACATCTACTGTTATGGTAACATCTGATTATGTCTTTTTCGCCCATTCCTTAAACATTTGGTTTCAGATCTGACCTCAGATCTGAATCCAGCCTCTTCTCAGACTTTGGATCCAAAGTTCAAGCTCCTCCCCTTACCCATATTCCTGTCCCAAGCCCCAGATAACCTCAGATTTCATTTGCCTCTTCCAGCGGTCAGGCATGGTTGACGTGGCTCAAGTCTCTAGGTGATAAATGGCTTTTGTTTGCTTTTTTAAACTATTTTTTTGCTTTTCAAGGTCTTTCTCCATTATTTTGCTCTCCTACCTCCACTTTTGAAAAAAAAAAAACTTTATACCTATTTTTATTCATATAGTAGTAGTAGTGCTGTTGCATTTTTAGGACTTGTGCCTTTTTCCTTCTATTAGTTCTTTTCTAGTAGTTTCCCTTACTATTGCTGGTATTTCTCATCACTGTATTTACCTTTGTTGGTATGTGTACATCTATGATTTTACTTGTTTATCCTTGCAGTATGTCTGATAAACCAACATGGTTTAAAAAACGCATGTCTTTATGGGACAAGATACCCAACTGGGATGCCCATTCTGAGTGTGTGTACTGTCTTGGAGCTATATCTCATTCAAATCACAAAGTTCTGCAAAGGCCATATCTCCTGGTGGATTCACACCCCAGATGTTTTACAGTGTTGTCTTTGTCCTTCCTGTGCCCAAGGCCACAGTGACCACTGATGCTTCCCAGTTGGGGTGGGGGGAGGATATTACCTGGGGGCAGGCAGTCTGAGGCATGTGGTCCCCCTTGACAAAAGACATTCATATGGGTTCCTGGTATGACCTGAAGGGTAGACCCTGTTGGCCTCTTAGGTTCATAGGTTCATACTAGGCTATCTGCCCTAGGGCATTTATAAGCTTAGCCAGAGTGTGTGTGGCTTTCACCACCCCTTAGGATGAGAATACTATACCCATTAGTTTGCTGTGCCTCTGTCCAGCAGTGATACAGAGATGATTCCCGGGGTAAACTTACGATCTCCCATCCACTCGTCAAGATTTCTCTTGAACAGAGTCAGTGAGGGGCTCTGCCTCACATGGACTGGGATTCTGTTCCACAGTGTAGGGAGTCTCTGGGTAATGAAACTGTCCCTCCAGCACGTCCTATTTATATCCGTGTTGAGGTTTAAGTCTCTTGCTCTCGTGTCTCTGGTGGATTTGGATTTTTTGAGGTGGAGCATGTCCATTAATTCCGGGTTGGACATGGCCTTGTATGTCAGGCACAGATCACCTCTGAGCAGACGGTATGCGACTGAATAGAGCTGGAGTTTCTTCAGTCGGGCATCGTATGACATATGTTTGAGCCCCTTTATCCTTTTGGTGAGGAACTTTTGGGGTCTTTCCAACTGCTGCAGGTGTCGGGTAAGGTACATTCCGAATGGGGCGTTGTACTCAATCATTGGTCTGATAAGTGAAGAGTACAGGGGTACAATGACCTCTCCTGATCTGGATGTGAATCCCTTCATGATCAGGTGGGCAATGTAGAAGGTCTTCCTAACCACTTTGGCAATGTGAGTGTCAAAAGAGAGGTTACTGTCAACTTGGGTCCCCAGGTCCCTGATCACTTCCGTGTTTAATGGATTACCACCTATGTGGTAATTAGGGGTTACCTTGTTTTTCCCCAAAGGGTATGACTATACATTTTTGGGCATTTAGCTTAAGGCCATGGCTCTGGCACCAGTTATCCATTTCTGTGAGACCTTTCTGGAGGATGTCTGTGTCTGATGGAGTGTCAATTATGGTGCCCAGTTTGCAGTCATCTGCAAATTTTGTCAGCCACAATCCCCCTATGTTTGCCTGCACTTCAGAAAAATACATGCCCAACAAGAGGGGGCCCAGGACTGAGCCCTGTGGGACACCGCTCGTGACCGGCTTAGAGTCTGACATGGCACCAGCAACTCTAACCCTGTGTATTCTGTCCTTGAGCTAGTTTGCAACCCATCTTGTGACATATGGGTTTACATCTAAGCTGGTGAGCTTTTCTATGATGCCCGAGTGGGGTATTGTGTCGAACGCTTTTGCTAGGTCAAGGTAGGCTGTGTGAACTGCCTTACCCTCATCAATGGCCTTAGTGACTGTTTCAAAAAAGTCGACCAAGTTCAAGAGGCAGGATCTGCCCTTGACAAAGCCAAATTGGGTATGATCCAGTGTCTGTAGGTCCCCAATGTCTTTATTTATGAGTTCCATTATGATCCTCTCCATAGCTTTGCAGACAAGGCTCGTCAAGCTTATGGGGCGGTAATTTCCAGGGTCCGTAGAAGCACCGCCTTTTTGGAGTGGGACCACAGTTGCCGTACGCCATTCTTTGGGTACGTATCCTGTAGTAAGGCTAAGATTAAACAGCAGCCTTATGTGTGGGTTTAGTTCCTCATTGAGTTCGTGTAGCACACAGCCGGGGACACTGTCCGGTCCCATTGATGCTGTGTTTTTTGCTTTAGAGAGAGCAGGTCTCACCTGGGCATCTGAGATGTTTGGGAGGCTAGACTCTGGTGGGATAGATATTTCTCCTTTTGGGGGGGAGGGAGAAATTTGCACTGAACCTGTCTGCCAGTATGTTGGCAATGTCTGTGGGTTCAGTGATTTTTTTATCATTTTGGACTAATTCTGAGCATATCTGGGAGTTTCCACCCAGGTTTCTAACATAGCTAATGAAGGCTTTATGATTGTCTTTTGTGTCATTAGCGATTTTTCTCTCAAAGTTGGCCTTGGATGATTTTATGAGTGATCGTAGTTTTTGCTAGTATTGATCAGAGATGCCTTCCCATTTAGGGATTTTGCTCCGTCATGTAGTAGCTTTCTCCTCTTGTTGTAGAGTTTGTTTATGGCTGGAGTCCACCAGACCGGGCGCCTGCCTTTGGTGGAAAGGGTCTTGATTTTATTAGGGATTGCTTGATCCATACATTCCTGGAGGTGCTCAGAGAAGGCATTTGTAAGGGTTTCAGCAGCGTGGGTTGTGGTTTCCACTGCCTCAGGGGCCTTGAAGGATACCACTCCAGTCTTAAGAAGTGTGAAGTTTGCTTTTGAGAAGTTCTTCACTGTGGTCTTTTTGCTGGGGTGGGGGCGGGATGTGGATCTCCAGTGAGATTAATTTATGGTCGGATCGCACCAATGAGGGATATACTTCGGGTGTGGAGCATTTTGTCCCCATGTTTGTGATGATCAGGTCTAGTATATTTTCTCCTCTTGTGGGAATGGTGACTAGTTGTTCCATAGCATTTGAGTTTATGAACTCAAGGAACCTTTGGGCTAGGGTGTTGGGGCTTGAGTAATGTTCCCAGTCTATGTTTGGGTAGTTGAAGTCACCCAATATGATGGTGTTTGGAGAGACATTCATACTCTCCAGTGTCTTCAGGAAGGCTGTGTGGGTTTCCTAAGTTTGAGAAGGTGGTCTGTAGCATGTTACAAACTGTAGGGCAGTTTTACCTATGGTTAATTGCACCTGGATGGTCTCCGATGCTTCGTGCGTTGCCACTAACCTGGAGGTGTGGGTATCCTTTATGAATATGGATACTCCCCCTCCTTTTGTGGTTCGGTCCAGATTTTGGGAAAGGAACGCATGATATAAGGTATAACCTGATAGTGCTGGGGTGCTCTCAGGAGCCTTGAACCAGGTTTCAGTCACAACACAGACATCGATGTTCTCCATACTGAGGAGGGCTTCGAGGGCGTGCATCTTGAGGTTTAGACTTCTGGCGTTGAGCAGTATTACCCTTAGTTTTTCTCCATTTTTGTTTTCTAGAGCGGTAGGTTTATCATTTGAGCCTTGCCTAAAAAAGGCACTATGGGGGTGGCAAGAGCCTTTGCCAATATCCGGAAGCCCAGGGGTGACAGGTGCAAGCCGTCCCTTGCGAAGCAGCGTGGCTTGTCAAGCATGTCATCCCAGGCAGACAGACATTAGATCCCCTTAGAATGACACCAGTAATTAAGCCAATTATTAAAGCTGATCATTTTGTCTCTGTATTGTGGCATCATTCTTGGTGAGGGTAGGATACTGCTCAGGGTCAGGGTCATACCGCCTGGGCTACATAATCTGAGAGCTCCTCTATGTCTCTTTTCATGTAGTCCAGGGAGGTACGTCTCAGGTCGCTCACACCGGCATGGACAATGACTGAGTCATACTTGTACTTGCTGTGGAGTGACCTGAGTGCTTGTGTTATGTGGCGGATTCTAGCGCCTGACAGGCAGCTTACTGTGATCTTTTCCTTGTTCAGTCTGGTGAGTGGGACGTCAGTGTGTCTGACTATGGAGTCACCTATAACAAGTGTGTCTGGCATTGTGTTTGGCCTTAAGGGCTGTGACTGTTTAGCACACTGACTTTGAGAACTATGTGTTGCATGTCTTATGTCTTGAGGTGGCAGTTGCTTGGGTGTCTGCTTTGGAGGCCTCTGTAGTTTTGGTAGATTTTGATCAGTGCCTCCAGTATGTCTTTGTGTGTTTATGTGTTTGTTTTGCAGTTGTGATAGTTCTATGTGAAACTGGGTTTGTGGTGTGTGTGGTTTCCTTCTCCTCCTGTCTGGTCCTGCCAGTCCTGAGTTGAGAGAGCTCAGCCTCCAGTTTGGCTATATAGTTGCATCTCTCACATGTATTTGTGTTTTGTGGGAGAAGGAGTGGGTTGTCTGTGTACATGAGGCAATTGTAACATTGCCTCAAGATGCCCAGATTCACCAGCTGAACAGGAGAGGACGCTAGCAACTGACCCTTCGACATGCTAGAAAAAGTGAAAAAGTTTGCTGTGTAACTGAGTCAGAAGTGACCTATAGGGAAATGGGTACTCAAGGGGATTCTAGGCTAATGTAGTACTTTGTTTAGTATACAAGTACTTTACCTATATAAAAATGCTTTAGGAGCAAGTGCTGAGCTTTTGAGATAGAGAATAGACTGTTTAGATTGCAAGTAGAGAAGTTCTAAGGGAAAAATTGAAGAGCAGACTTTACGGAGCCAGAAATAGTTTAACCTTGTTTAACCGGCGCTGCCCGATGGTGCTCTATGGGCAACTCCGCGCTAAATCACGCAAAAGCGCGCTTTATAGCAGGGGGTTGAAAAGAGCTAGGAATTGACCCAAAATGGCCAATAGACTACAAGTTTCTGGCTGGAACCACTGCTCTAGGGACAAATAGGCTGCTCAGTGCTCCCCACTCCCACTGGTGAACAAAGAAGCTTCCCTTTATCCAAATAAGGATATGGAATAGCACAGGAACCAAGCCAAAGCCCAGAGATCAGCAAACTCTGAAGACTAGACTATTCTAATTCAGTAAGGCGGGAAAACAAGATTTTTTTTTTTTTTTTTTTTTTTTTTTGCAGAAAACAGAGGAAAAACAGACAGTAAATGCTATAAATGCTTTTAAACGGCTAGCGCACTTGAGTGTGTTAGCCTACAGGTAAAATTAAGCAACAAATAACTTTTTTAAAAGTGCAAAACAGTTAATCAACACAAAAACAGTTTAAATAGAATGCAGAGCTGTATAAACAGGCGAAAATGCAGTTGCTAAGCAGTAAATAATCAAAAAGCCAGAAAAAAAATACTTAAATCAGGAAAAAGTCACTCTTTTGCTCTCTGCTGCTTGTAGAACTCTGCAGGACACCACGAGGAGCTGTGCTGAGTTGAATACAAGCGAAAAAGCATGCTAAAGCGGGCTTTATTACAGGGGGCTGCCCTCCCTCTAGATACTTCTGCTATTGTGCTTCTAGATTGTGAAGGAACTTATCCTTTTCTGTTTGTGGCATCAAGGGAGTAAACTTGATCTGAGGTAATCTGGGGCTTAATAGAGGATTATGGGTAAGTCTGAGAAGTGACCAAAGTTAGATCAGAGTTTGGATCCGAAACCCAATGCTTGAGGAAAAACTAAAACAAACAACACAGATGCATTGTTATGGTAAGTACGTAATTATCGTTTCTACCTTCCGAACTGTTCTGTCTATAAGATACTTAGTGGCATATTCCAGTTTCTCATTCCAGCTTGAGATTCCTCATTTGTTGGTGACAGCAAACATTAATACTAAGCAGTTTTCAATTTTTGTTTGGTCAGGCCCCCCTCCCCCCACCAAAAAAAAACTTTACATAATTGTGGGTGTGGAATACCAAGAGACATGGTTACAGGGTCAAAACAAGTGGTCTTATGCCTAGTAAACACGTTTGTGTATTTTTACCTGCATGATCGGGTGTTATTTTGTAGATAAGGTCCTTAGATTAATAGATAGACAAGGGTGGCTAGGTAGATGGAGAGGTAGATAGATGAGACAACTTGACAGATTAATAGGTTGACAGACAAGATATATTGATAGGTAGATTAGATTTTAGCTAGATTAATAGATAGTGGGATAGAGAGATGTTGATGTTCTTTGTGGGGAGGGGAGAGAGAGTCCATAAATCTCTTGCATCTTTTTTTTTTTTTCTTTAAGATTGAGAGTTTGGGGGTTGAGAGATACCAGCTCCCCTTATAAATGGAATTAAATCAGTTTACAAGCAAGTACTACTACTTCTGGCAAGTCCAGTGCATGTTGACTGTTTCCAGGTAACTACCACATGTCCAGTCTTCTGTTGTCAGAAGATATGACAAGTGTCAAATTATGCCATCAATGTAACATTTGACTAACAACGGAGATGCACTGTTGATGTCCAGTGTTCTGTATTTCAGCCTGTTTATCAAAATGTCTGGGAACAGCTGTAGTATGGAGTATTCACATACTTTCCTATGTGGATCATTTAACATATGTTAAGGTACCCAATAACTTTCATGAAACAGTTCAGCAGAGAATAATCTCCTTTATTGCAAAGAGAGAAACATGCGTGGGAGATGAGGAAATCAAGGTCCTGTCTCCTCAAACTACAGAATCATGGAATTTTTATACTTTGATTAAAAGCAACATTACTGTAACAATCCTAGAACAACCACTGGCCAATTAAAAATGAACACTGCAGCATTAATTTTGCCAACTAAAATCTCCTGATTCCTTGTTTAACATTCCATATTAGGCATGAGGTTCCAAATTCCGTAATAGAACTTTCTACAAAGAACAAAACGTTTTGTATTTCTGCTTTGTTAGCAATTACTTATATTTGGCAAGAAGCAAATCTTCAGGTGCATTCTGAATTACACTCTGGAATCCATGTTGTTATGAAAACATATTAGAAGTGTAATACACGCTGTTAACATTTTTCCTTCTTGTTAAAAAATATGTAATAGTAATATGCATGCTTAAGTGCATTCGAGATTTAAAAGGGTTAATACATTTATTCTGTTCACACTGCATGAATCTGCACAGCTATTAGAAACTTAACAAGAAGCATTCTATTTTTTGCTAATGTTATGAAAATAATAAGAAGCATTCTATTTCTGCTAATGTCATGAAAACAATGAGACAATTCATTTCTGCTAATGTCATAAAACTTAACAAAGGGATATTCATTTCTGCTTATGCCATGAGAAGACATGCAGCTGCTAGAAGCTATTGATAGAGAAAACAATAGATGCTTGAAAGTTTAAACCGTAGTCAGCATTACTTGTACTAAAGCTAGAAATGTACCTTGAATCTTGGTAAAATATAACACATGTATTAGAATAGTACAATAAAAGAATTGAAAAATTGAAATGGACTGACATAAACCCAAGGCCAGGTTGTTTTTCTCAAAATGATTTGCAGAACAGCAGATTAACTTGGTCAGCAATAAGTCTAGCAGCATTTTCTGTAGAACATACAGAAAGCTTTGTCTAACTATGTCAGTAATAGAATGGCAACATTTTCTGTGTGACAGGAAGAGAACTGTATAAGTATAACATACTAATCATTAGTGATTCAGACAAATCCTGTGCCTACATGCTTTGTCTCCTTGCTGGAAGTAATAAAGGGTGCCTTGCTTGAACCTAACGTGAATTGGTCTTTGAAGTTTTTTCCTTTGACAGATTGGTCCTTCAGACCGGAACCCTCTCTTCATCTCAGATCAGATGGGCCAGGTGGTTGAAACCGTACAGGGAAGAAACCAAATCGGTTCTTCTTATCTGAAAAGCCCTCCGACTGAATTGTCGTTCAAAAGAGGTCAGCCACTTTCTGATCTGCGACTGAAGGACGGGTCTCCACGAATTGGTGATCAATCACTTGGGCCTCAGGTAAGGTGAATCTACTTTTTTTCTGTTGTCTGTTTTAGATCAGGGACTAGATATGTATCGTTTTTGTTAGACTGTATTTTTCTTACAAGTCAGGGACAAAAAGGATTACTGTCTTGTCATAGATCAGGAGAAACAGAATAAGTAGGCAGTCATTCTGAAGAGACTATAACAAAATCCGTGGTACCATGTTAAAAATTAAGAAAAGTTACGTAACAATCAAAAGGGGAGAACAAAATGGGTAATAATAACACAAAAAGACCCCAAAATCTGCCGTTAACAGGAGACACAAAATACATGCAGTCGCAGCGCACCGACAATATTAAATATTATTCAAAATGGGTTATACATAAGTATGAATTCGATGGAAAAAATCCTCGCTTATCAAACTTGTCAAACAGCTCAAAACCAATTCCAAAGGTCAGGTAAAAAGGCAATGTAAATTAGGAATTCCTCAGGCACACAGGTGGATTGAGGAAGTAAACTGTAGGGAACAAAAGAACAAAAATTCAAAAGCAATGTTTTTAAATAAGGAGAATAATAACTTAGTAATAGCATCAGCACCTCCGCCTCCCTTACCAGAATAATAAAGCAAGTGAACAGGTTAGTCCACCCCCACGATATCCTGTGGTCACTGAAGATAGAGGCATTATGAAAATAAAACCATTTAAAATTAGAGATCCCATCGAGACCGGGTCTCGAACAAAGGCAGGTAACTCAGATGAAGGCATAGAGTTATATAACTTGAACGGAGAAGAGGTAGAAAAGGTAGTTAGACAAATTGTAGGGCCAAATTGGTATATGATTAGTGGGAACTGGAATCCCCGTGACGCTGCACTAAGACCCCTCCCCGCATAGCAGCGCAGAATTAGACACCAAAGTAAAAGGTCTTACAGACCGCATCTCTGAAAAATAGAAACCCAGGGCAGACTGGACTTGCATTAATCAATGCATCCAACAAGAAGGTGAAACTATTGACCGGTATTATGCCAAATTATTAGAGTGTTTTAATAACCACTGTGAAATGCAGGTTCCTGAAAATCAAACACAAGATTCCCTATATAAACAGCAGTTAAAAAATGCATTTTTAAAGGGCAGTATTGCACCTATAAGCAGTTTTATTACAAAACACATGGTAGATCACCGTACAAGCAGGTTACAATCATTACTTGAATATGCTAGGCATGCCAAAAGGCATTTTAATAGCAAAAAGAAAAAAAAAGCTCAAGTATTTTCTGTAGAAAATGGGGCAAAAGTTTACATAGTACAGTCCAGGAAAAAGGGCAAGAAAAATGCACAGGGAAACAAACAATCTGATCAACGATCAGAGGACTTTGAAGGGCGAAAGAAAAGGGGAGAATGTTTTAAATGTGGTAAAAAGGGACACTTGGCAAAGGATTGCAAGAAAAACAAAAAGGCAACAACTGAAGACAAGGAGGGTGAGGACTGACTGTATGGTAGTCAGAAATCACTAGAAGGGGCTAGCGAAGAACTGACAAATAAAAATGTGATAGAGGGAGTAGAGAAAGTGCAGAAAGTTAGTGACAATGAAGAAAATGAAATATTAGACCTAGCTTTATTGAGCCTGGAGCTCTATTTAGCAGACACGAAACCAGAAGTTACACTTTTGGTAGAAGGGAGGGAAGTCAAATTCTTGTGTGACTCAGGGGCATCACGAACCCTGATACATCCCTCCAAATTACCAGAAAACACAGAGACACCTAATTACATACTGGTTAAAGCAGCTAATGGGCAGCTGTATCTGGAGCTTCTCTCCCATGATATTGCAATAACTGATCCAGTTTCAGGATTGACACAAAAAAGCAAAATTGTTGTTTCTGCAAAATGCCCGGTAAACCTCTTGGGCAAAGACATCATGCAGCCATCTGGTATAGCAGTAATTCCAACCATGCAGGGTATGGAAGCACAGCGACAAATTGATACCTTTGCAGTGCAATTGGAGGGTAAAATGTTTTATTGGTGCAGCCAGGACTTGGTTACGACTGGTCCAGGGACTGTAACTGAAGATTTAATGAATGTAGCCATCAACAAGTTCCCCTCCCTTGACATTAATAAGCAACAACTGTTGCACTGTACCCTGTATTATTGTAATACACCAGGACCTGATCAGAAATATGAGCAAGAATTATTTAAAAATCATACAACTGAATTGATATTGCGTAACCTGTACTGGGACACAAAAGGGACCAGTGTAGCCAGCTGTTCATTGCCCCAGGAGTTCTTTACACTTTATAAATCTAATCGATTACCACATGTTAGCTTAACCAAAAACAGAAACATAAAATGGGCCTAACTAGGAGAAAAAGTCACAAAATGGAAGAAACGGACAGAACTAGAACTGTCAGAACAGGGAATACAAATACAGAAGTTAAATTGGATAACTCAGACCAACCCAGCTGTGCACTTACAGTCTGGTGAGAACAGCTGATTGACACTCCTGTTAAAGGAAAAAAACTGCCTTACAAAATATACCAGAGACCTTCTGGTCAACTGAAAAATCAGATGTAGGACTTATTCGTACAGTGGGACCAGTTACTATCACTCCAAAGTCAGCATTCAGACCACAAAAAAGACAGTATCCCTTAAGAAAAAATGCAAAGGCAGGGATAAAGCCTATTATAGCAGCCTTACTTAAAGGAGGGCTACTAGTAGAATCTCCCGATTCACCATGTAACACACCCTTATTTCCAGTCAAAAAAGCAAATGAAAAATGGTGTATGGTCCAAGATTTACAAGCTGTAAATGATGCAGTAATACCAAGGGCACCCACGGTGCCAGACCCACACACCCTGTTGAATAATTTAAAACCTCAACAGAAGTATTTTTCTGTGGTAGACATCAGCAATGCGTTCTTTTTGATACCAATACACCCTAATAGCCAGTATTGGCTTGCATTCACATTTCAGGGAAAAAGGTATACATATACATGACTACCACAGGGATGTTGTGAAAGTCCAACAATATTCTCACAAGAAATGACAAGCAACTTGGCGGGATTCACCCCACCAAGTGGCAGTCAGATTTTACTTTATGTTAATGACATCTTGCTGACAGCCCCCCACCCAGCAGGATTGTAAAAAAAATACCATAGCACTACTACAATTTTTAGCCACTAAATGACATAAGGTAAATGAAAGTAAACTGCAGCTTTGGAAAAAAGTTAAATACCTGGGATATGTAATATCCAAGGAAGGCAGAACATTAGATGAGGACAAAAATAGCAATTTTGCAAGCACCAAAACCCACTACCAAGAAGGAAATAATGTCCTTCCTGGGTACAACTAATTTTTGCTGGAGCTGGGTTCCAAACTATGCTTTGGAATCTACACCTCTGACTAACCTTATATATAAGAAACCTATGGCAGCGCAGAATCTGTTGCAATGAACACCAGAGACAGAATCTGCTTTCCGTAAACTGAAGCAGTTAATAGTGTCCTCATTAGTTCTGGGATTGCCAAACTATCATAAACGTTTTTTCCAAACTGTAGATTGTAAGCAGGGTTACATGACATCAGTACTTAACACAGCTGCATGGGAATAAGCAATGCCCCATTGCTTACTATTTATTTATATTTGTTGACCGGGAGTGTCCGACTGGACGTAGGTCCATTTTCAGCGGAGGCCAGGGGGAGAAAAGCTCCACAGTTAAAATAAACAGACAGTAGTTACATTGGATTACATAGCGATTTAACAATTTACATAGCAATTACTTACAACATATTTACAGATGAAGAACATAGTACATCAGTAGACAACTAGAATCTTTATCTGTGAAGTACATAACAGACATTAACAAATGTTACAAGAAGAAGTTCCTGCTGTATAATAAGTACTGGCTTATGAGCATCTGTGCTTGCTATAATCAAGGTAGTTAGTAGAGTGGAAAGAAAGGTAGTGGTTGGATGGGGAGACTATTCATCACAACTAGACCCAGTGGCACGATCCTTACCCCACTGTGTACAAGCAGTAGTTGCAGCTGCAATGGCAGTACAGGCTTCGGCCTCAGTAGTCTTATTCCACCCTCTCACTTTGAGAGTACCTCATGCAGTTGCAATTATTTTACTACAAGAAAAGGTGGCATATCTTTCCCCTGCTATGCATCTTTCCTGTATGACTATATTGTTGAGCCAACCTCACATGACAATTGAGCGATGCACAACTTTGAACCCTTCTACTCTGCTCCCGACCCCTGCAAATGGCACACCGCACCGCTGCCTGCAGGTAATTGAGCAAAAGACACTACCTAGAAAAAATCTCACGGATGTCCCCTTGGATAATGCCGAGGTGACATACTACGTGAATGGCTCGTGCAAAAGGGGTCCTGCAGGACAGAACCTAGTAGGATGTGCAGTAGTTTCTAATACTGAGATTATAGAAGCAAAACCTTTACCACACAACTTATCTGCACAGGCAGCAGAATTGATCGCCCTGACACGGGCATGTACCTTAGCAAAGTGTAAATGTGTAAAAATTTTTACTGACAGCCAGTACACTTTTTCTACTGTACATGTTTTTGCGCAACAGTGGAAAAACCAGGAAATGATAACATCTACTGGCAAACCTATCAATCATGCACAGTTTATTTTAGATCTTTTAAAATCTATTCAGTTACCTCAGAAAGTAGCCATTTGTAAATGCACAGCTCACACTAAGCAACAAGATAGGACTTCAAAAAGTAATGCGGAAGCTAATACAGCTGCAAAACAAGCAGCCGCAGAAGTATTTCTTTTAAATGAGAAACTACAACCCTCTGAAATTTTAGACTTAGAAATGTTAAAAACTATGCAAACACTCACTACGCAAGCTGAAAAACAATGATGGATAAAACGAGGAGCAATTCTCAAAGGGGCTGTACGTCTCTAAAGAAGGAAAACCGATACTACCATCTAATTTGTTTAGATATGCAGCTTTGTTGAGTCATGGGCAGTGCCATGTCTCAACAGGGGGGATGGTACAGCTGGTGAACCAGGTGTTCACAACGTACGGATTTACAAACTACTCTAAAAAAATTTTGTTTGATGTGTCAGATTTGTAACAAACATCATGCACAGGGGGCGTTAAAGCCCAAGCAAGGGAGTTTCCCTACACCACCATATCCGTTTCACACTATATGTATGGATTTCATAGAATTGAACAAATGTGAAAATAAAAAGTATTGTCTTGTCATTGTAGATATGTTTTCCAGGTGGGTGGAAGCCTTTCCAACCAAAAATCCAGATGCACCTATGGTGGCAAAAGTACTTGTCAAAGAAATCATTCCTAGATTTGGCATTCTGGAAAGGATCTACAGTGACAATGGTACACACTTTGTAAATCAAACCATACAGCAGTTAAGTAAGCATTTTGGTATTTCTTTAAAAAAATCATTGTGTATACCATCCACAATCTGCAGGGCTAGTTGAAAGGCATAATGGTATATTAAAAAACAAATTGAGAAAATTGATAGCGGAGACGGGGAAAATTGGTTATACTGTTTACCCCTGGCACTGTTGAGAATGAGAACTGTCCCTACAGCAAAAGGATAGACTCCTTTTGAAAAGTTATTTGGAAGGGCTTATTATACACCCCAGTAGAAACTTCTCATGTCATCAGACCAGGAAGCTTCTTTCACACTAGCTGAATATATGAGGAAAATAATGAATTCTAAACATCTGTTGCAGTTAAATTCTGTTTCAAATAGAAAACAAACCAAGACATCAGAAGTGGCAGTGACACCCGCAGACTGGGTGTGGATAAAAGTTATAAAGAAGAAGAATTGGTCATTGCCGAGGTGGGAAGGTCCCTACCAGGTGCTTCTTTCAACACCCACTGCAGTCAAGATAGCAAAGCGAGCTTCGTGGATCCACCTGACACTGCAAACTAGTTAAGAACTTTGAACTGGACAAAAATCTTACCCCTCCATCGGGGCCCTCAGCACAAAGTCTGGCTACAAAGGGGGGGGGGTCAGATCAATAGGACTGATCCGTCTCAACCCCAGTGAAGAAACCATTGGTGCTGAAGGGTCCTATTAGGGCAGAGAGTAAGAGCACGTGTCTAAAATAAAGATGACAGAATCCAGTAAGATCCAAATGCACCTATCCGGAAGAGTCTGAGAAAACAGAAATGCAGAACAACCATTTCCTCAGAAGTACTGCATAACCATCCTGTTTGACTGTACTAGTGACAATAATCGTTTTGTTGTGGCCATTCCTTTTCTCAGCCACACAAACTGGACTAAACAAGCATGCAGAGTTGTATGCAAAGTGGCACCCAAACTTCAACATTTACCAGGCAATCAAATATGTGTATGCTGAGACCTTCAGTGTTTCGAATTGCTGGATTTGCACAGCTTTGCCAACAGCATACGGGGGGTTATTGTTAACTTCAGTCCCCCTAGGAGCCAACAAGACCTGGGAAAACTTAGTCTATGATGCATCAGATGTCACATCACAAGATAAAGTAGCATAGCACTTGTCTGTTCGACAGAAGGGGACTGTGTGTTTTTACAAAAATGATACAGTTCAGGTGGGTTGGAGCAGTTGCAATGTGACTGCTCCCTACAGATGCTACAATAAAACTGATAACACAGGATCCTATTGCAACATGAGCTATGATTCATTTGTTGAACTGATGCATAGGACAAGTGATGAAATAAAACATAATGCTGACCTTTATAGACAACTGTCTATGATAGACAAAAAAATGTTTCATCCAGAGCCAGGACATAGTAAAGTTACTACCAAAGTAGAAGACTGTTACTTTCTATGTGGTAGGAAAGCATATAAGTGGTTCCCTGAGAACTGGTCCGGCAGTTGCTATTTGGGGTACCTGGTTCCGGCCATACGACACACAGCAGTTTTACCTCAGGGAAAAATTCAGAATGTTCGACGAGAAATCAAAAAGCCTGTCAATCTAGTGGGGCAAATCAATGTGGGCTGAAAAACCATCATGCTGTGGGCTTAGGGAAAAATGGACAGTCACATATGGACTTGGGTGATACCATCATCTTGTGGGCAGGTGTACTGCCAGTATATGGAGCAAAGAAATCAATCTGGGAACTGAGAAAATTCTCTAAACTTCTCGAAATAATAAGCAGTGCAACCTTTTCTGCCCTAGAATTGGTGACTGATGAACTGACTGCCATGAGCACTGTAGTGCTTCAAAACCGCATGGGTCTCAACTTCACCCTAGTGGTGAGAGGGGGTACATGCACTTTAATCCAGGAGGAGTGCTATTCGTATATTCCTGACCACAAACACGAGATAGACAATCATCTTGAGGTAATTCAGCAGGTGTCATCTATGACCAAACCAGGACCAAATCCATTGAAGGACTTTTTCCAGAGATTGTTTGGGGGGTGGGGCAGTATCCTGATTGTCATCTGTGTAGGAATGATCCTACTGGTGGTATGTGTGTGCTGCTGCATCCCCTGCATAAAAAGACTGATTAAAGACTTTATAGACATGTCAGTTTCAGAAACCTTATACCAAGGTGCTGAACTTGAAGAATTGCTAAAAAATTAAAAATGCTTTCATAAGGTTAAACTGAATGACTCTCTTAACTGCAAATACTGAGTAGGAAAAGGTTAGGGAAAGAAAAAAACTGTTTATGCTTATCTTGAAAGTAGAATAAAAGTATTAAAAGGGGGGAAATGTTAGAAAAATATGTAAATAGTAATATGCATGCTTAAGTGCATTCGAGATTTAAAAGGGTTAATACATTTATTCTGTTCACACTGCATGAATCTGCACAGCTATTAGAAACTTAAGAAGCATTCTATTTTCTGCTAATGTCATGAAAATAATAAGAAGCATTCTGTTTCTGCTAATGTCATGAAAATATTGAGACAATTCATTTCTGCTAGTGTCATGAAACTTAACAAAGGGATATTCATTTCTGCTTATGCCATGAGAAAACATGCAGCTGCTAGAAGCTATTGATAGAGAAAACAATAGATACTTGAAAGTTTAAACCGTAGTCAGCATTACTTGTACTAAAGCTAGAAATTTACCTTGAATCTAGGTAAAATGTAACACATGTATTAGAAAAGTACAATAAAATAATTGAAAAATTGAAATGGACTGACATAAACCCAAGGCCAGGTTGTTTTTTATCAAAATGTTTTACAGAACAGCAGATAATTTAACTTGGTCAGCAATAAGTCTAGCAACATTTTCTGTAGAACAATCAGAAAGCTGTGTCTAACTATGTCAGTAATAGAATGGTAACATTTTCTGTGTGACAGGAAGAAAACTGTATAGGTATAACATACTAATCATTAATGATTCAGACAAATCCTGTGCCTACATGCTTTGTCTCCTTGCTGCAAGTAATAAAGGGTGCCTTGCTTGAGCCTAACGTGAATTGGTCTTTGAAGTTTTTTCCTTTGACACTTCTCTGTACACCTTATCCTTCATACATAAACAAAGAAACTTTTTTTAAAAGCCCAGTTAGTATATAGCACACAGTAAGTAAAATAACTCCAGTCTTAAAGTAGGGGTCTTCAGTATCAGTCCAGTCTTTCAACATTTAAATGTAGGAAAAAACATTCTCTGTAAATAAGTAATTTGTCTGCATAGTCTTTATGACTTAACATTGTGTGTGATGGGGCTATTTTTTTATTTGTTTCCCACACCAACAACACAGCCTTCTTTGTATCTCTTATGACTCATTATTGCTTTATAACTAGAGACTACATAACCTTTAGTCCTGCACCATCAGTGTACAACACAACTGAATGTTTTGAATATGCTAAATTCTACCTCCCCAGCTGTTAGGCATACAGATACCTAACCTGTTGTCTGTAGACAACTCCATGCTGAGGAATCCTCTGACTTCTCATTTGTTCTCAATTGTGTAACAAACTCATATTTGTGGTATTACAGTATCGTGTCTGTCAACCCCATATGACCTTATGAGTGCAAAGTGGGTTATAGAGAAGGTGAACCCTAATTTTAGTAATTGAAGGACGTCAGACCTCATCACTTAATACATCATAAGTAAAACTAAACTCATTGATGTGTATGCTTCACCAAAAGTTGTCACTATTCATCCAAGCCCACCATAGTCTAAAGCGCCAACTTCATCTATAACTGTATACTGTGCTGATTATTATGTCACCCTTTCAGTACACTAAACTTTGACTCTCTTTCACTACAAGTAAGAGCACAAACCCATCTTAGTCATTACTCCATAGCACTTCTCCCTTGCTGCACTCCCTGTTTGGGATACTATCATCAGCTTTACTGTTAATCTTTCAAAAAAGGTTCCAGACATTTGTAATTGTCCATGACTTCCTTCAGATTACTTATCAGTTGAAGTATTAATGAGCCTGTCAGTTAAAGTTAAAACTCTACTGTATTAGGTTTCCAGTCAAACCGTATGCCTCTTCAGTACCGCAGCCTAATTAATTTTCTTTCATATGTTGACTGTGGAAGCCCCATTTGGATGTAGAACCCCCCCTTTTCAGTAAAGATTGAAGGAGAAGAGTTCCATGGATATAATAGAATACAAGATGCATTTTAGTGAACACAGTTAAATTCGACATTACGGTCATCTTTGACAGTGCAGTATTAGAAAGTGATGGACAATAGCATATTAAAGTGGTTCATGTTACATTAAAACATACATTCACATTGTTACATTTAGAATATGTTGAAATGGATTATATTATATGAAAACATTTATAGTGGAATAGCTGTAAACGTGGATATGCACAAGTTGGACAACTTTTTAGGTTGAATTAAGGTAGCATCCTGTAGTGGGTAGAGTAGAATGTAGCATGCTATAGGTATGGCAGTGTTAGTTGCGGACATGAAAGTCAAGAATGTGGTAGTATGGAAGATGGTTGTTTGCGCTGGAGTTAGCTTGCTGAGGGGCGAGTACATAGCAAGGAGTACTTGAGATTATCTTTTAGTTAATCTTTTTAAGCAAACCTGTTTTCTTGGTGGTAAAGATAGTGAGTTTCACAGTTTTGTAGATGTGAATGGATTAAAGAGCGTCTCCTGCTGAGTTATTGACTTTGTGAAAGGATAGTAAGGCTTTGTTTATTGATCATAGGTTTCTAGGGGATAGGTTGATTATAAAGATACTTTTTTAGATTGGGACACCTGTTGGGTTTATGTACAAGACTGGGGGCTACAGCTAGTTGTAAATAGCTGAGGTGATAACATAGTTCTACCCAACTAAGTTTTTTGAGGGTATTGGAATGATGGGCCCTATAAGGGTGGTTGGACCACTGAAGGCTGGAATGTGAGACCTTTACAATATGTTTATGGGAGCAGCTTGTTATGTGAGATGGTGTTAAATGCCTTTGGTCAAAGAAAAGTGAGAAAATCATTGTGCCATTTTTTTCTATTAAAGTTGATGTCATTGAAAAGGTCCAAGAAGGCTGTTGTGCTGTGATGTGATCTAAATTCATTTTGAGTAGGAGACAGGATACATTTATATGCGAGATATTTGAACAGTTGTGTGTAAGCACATTTTTCTAAGACTTTTGAGAGAGGAGGAAGGATAGCAATTGTTTGACAACTTTACAGAGGGCCATCTTGTGTGTGAGGGCAGGATGTAGGATTTTTATTACATAGCCAGAATGTAACTTTCTTGAACTTATCTGTTGATGAATATGAATACTGGATAGGCTACCGCATCTACAGCTATTTTTAAGGTGCTATGCCAGGGAATTTCTTTATTGTGGATGTGAGAATTGGTTTTAGAGTCAAAGAATTATTGTGGCTATAAGTGTTCAGATAGCTATGGAGGGGTTAGTACTGGTGTTGGTTTTAATGTGTTTAGTAACAGTTTAGATGAAAAGAATGCTGACATTGCATCATAGTGCAGCACAGTAGTTAATGTTGTCATCTCTCAACAAGAGGTTCCTTGTTTCGATTCTTGGCTGGGTTGCTTTCTGTGCAGAGTCTGCATGTCCTCCTTGTGTTTCCGTGGGTTTCCTCCAGGTGCTGTGGTTTCTTCCCCCATTCCAGACATGCAGTAGGTGGATTAGACACTCTAAACTGGCTGTGCGTGTGTGTGTGCAATATGGAAGAACTGCCACAGCAGGGCTAGCTACCTAGTGGTGTAAACCTTGGCTCTAGATGATTGTTATTGAAGAAGTGACACCCCAACCCCATGTGCACAAATGAGACGAGGGGTTATGGATGAATGGAAGGTTGAAGTTCATGGCAATAGCTTCTTGAAAAAGGTTGAGGATGGCGGTTGACTGCTTGGTTCAGCTAGGGTGTATGAACTTCTTTATGGAAGCCCCAAAAACCATCATGATAGTTTTTATTTTAACACCTTTATTAAATTATCACTTAATACATTGGCAAACATACACTTATATAAAAGAAGAAAAAAATTTACTTGTTCCCAGTTACCTGCATTTTACATCACATACGTTCTTTTATGTAACTATCAACAGTCCAACATTATATAAGTTGCTCAATTCTTACCTTTCCTTCATCCATATTCCTCCTCTCCAGAACATCATATAATGCTCCCACAATTTCCATTATTTCTATCTAATTTTTTTCCTACCCTGTTCTAAAGAACCCAGTTACAGTTCTTTTATCTCTGTTAATGCTTCAAATACAATTTAACATTTTCTGGTAAATGGCTTTTTGGCAGCAACCAGAATTAAATGTATCAAGGCCCTACTACTATGCATAGGCAATTTAGATCCGGTGTCCCTGCTCAAAATAATCATTTCCTTAGTTACACCCATTTGCTCATCCAATAGTTCTGACAGAGTCCTCTGCAGGAATTTTTTTTAAGTCTGCAAATTTGTTATGCTTCTAAAACATATGTTCCCAGTTACTTCT
Source organism: Protopterus annectens (assembly GCF_019279795.1). Lineage (NCBI taxonomy): Eukaryota > Metazoa > Chordata > Ceratodontiformes > Protopteridae > Protopterus > Protopterus annectens. The sequence goes on from NC_056731.1 coordinate 1,944,491,439, forward strand.
TTTGTCCCCATCCCACCTCCAACATTTGACAAGGAAAATTCTTTGGAGACTGCTCAGGGTATAAAGTACCTATGCAAACACTTGTAAGCAAAACTCCTAAATATTCTAGACTTTGTTGCATATTGTGAGCCATACAATATGCCTTCCTATTGTTCCTTTTTTAATTGCTGATCCAGTCTCTTCAAAATCTTTCTAACCATCTGTAATTCCTATAGTTATCTTGCAACATTTCATATCCCCTATTAATTATCCCTTAACTTCTTAGCAGCTTTTCTAGATTCAACTAAAAACTCTTCCAGCGCAAGTCTTTCACTTGTGATTCCCCTATCTCTTTCTCATTGCCTATACCTTGATATCACTCCCTGAAAGGGAAGGCAGTCTCTAGCCTGCTGTCCAAATGTCTACTTTGCCTCTTCTCATTCTTTTACCATTCCCTGTGTAGTCATTTGCTCCAAATACCTTTTTCAGTTTTCTCCAGTAAATTCTCGCCCCCTCTTGCCTGTTCTTCTTAACCCAGTTGTAGTCGCCCCTGTCAGCGAAGTCTCCTTTCTGCATTCTTGTGCTGGCTTATTTCCTAGAATATTTTTTCAAGAACGGAAAAACAAACTAGCGAAAACCACCGCAAATTCAAAAGCCAAGAACTCGACTCAGGCCAGTTCAAAATGTAAAAAACATGAAAAACAACAAATTTTATTAAGCCACTGTAAAAGCTTTTCGTTAGTACCTTGCACTAACTTCTTCAGACAAGCAAAACATTCCCACCATTACAAGTGAGTTTAAATGCCAGCATTGAAACACTTAACCACGCCCCTTGCTCTCCCTTTAGCTCCTTAAAGGTACAGATCACAGCTAACTAAGGTGCATTTGCAATTCTGTATTAACATAATAAAAAAATTCATACACTGAGACTGTAATAATAACACGCTTTGAAACTGAAAGAAAAAAGCCCAATATTTTACATATAACATCAGTTATGGAGCAGAACAAGGGGGCCAATCAAGAGAGACTGAGTCTAGAAGGAGTGGATGGAGCATGGGAGCAGGAAGATAATATTGATAATTCAAGTCAATTTGATACAGGGTTGGTCGGGGTAAATTTTCAAACACAAGCCTCGTCTCCTCAACAAACATCGAGCAGAATGACGAGAGACAAATACAAATCGAGGAAGAACTGATGGAAGATATTAGATTTTCTAACACCCGATCAAATAAACCCTTTGAAGTGATACATAACACAGGGAAGGACTTCAAAATATAAAATTATTCAAATTTTGTTTTCTCCCAACCCCTTGTTGACATTCTAGCCAAGGGCTTAACTTTTATACCCTCTAGACGTGCTTGTGTTGATAAATCAATCCTAGACCTCAAACTTTTTGTGAGAAAGTTGAACTTGGCCCTTTTATTGGGAGAGACGGTCCAACTAAGGCCTATGTATCACATTCCAAGTACATATAATCCAGCTTTGGCCCCTTGTTTGGGAGTGTTTGAACACGTGTGATGTGAACATTAAGAATTTGCTTAAGTGTAAACGACAGACCCACTTTAATATTTCCAAGATTGAATTGGACTGATTGGAAGCTCTCAGTTCTTCTGTCAGAATAATGAAACCTGATAAAGGAGGTGGATTAGTAGCTATGGAACATGATGAATATACAGATAGACTTTTAGTGATACTTTCTACAGAGACTTATAGAGAAGTATCTAAGAATGAATTGAATATTAGTATGAACCGTGTGCAGTCATACTTTGAAGACATGTTTATTAGTGGGTCTCTGGATGTGGACATTTACAATTTTATTTCAGTACCCTTACCACGCATTCCAGCATTATTTGGGAATCCTAAGATTCACAAAAATATTGGTGACCCCCTATGCGCCAATTAGTTAACGCGAGGTGTAGTATTACCTATGCAGCAGTGAAGGTAGTAGATACCATCCTCAAACAATATGTATCGCAGGTACCACACATAGCCAGAGATTCTTCGTCCTTTTTGGAAAAAGTTTGACTAGCTACCTTTGAAGGAAATGCCTATTTTCTGACCATTGACGTCATTGATTTATATTCTTCAATTCCCCATGAGGTAGCACTTGAATGGATTCAATTGGAGATGATTTATTACCAAGCTCCACCCAAAGAGTTATCTATGGTGAGCGAATTGTTGAATGTTATCTTAACATGTAACTATTTCACATTCAATAACAGATGGTTCCATCAGTTGATTGGTGTGCCTATGGGGTCTCCGTGTGGTGCCAGTGTAGCTAATTTGGTCATGACTCATTGGGAAAGAACGTTTGCCTTTCCCAATAATATTATTCAAGAGAAAGTCGTTCTGTACAAAAGATTCTTGGACGACATTTTTATCTTGTTTAATGGCTCACTGGAAGAAGCCCAAGACCTATTGATCGGCTTCAATAATTCGTCTGACTTTTTGAAGTTTACTTGTACAGTAGACATGGAGAAGATATCCTGTTTGGATGTGGAACTTTATAAAGACAGAAGTCTAGGTCAGTTTGGAGCCAGAATTCATCGGAAAGCAACTTTCTCTAATTCTTATCTACATTATGATAGTGACCATCCATTTCACCAGAAAAAGGCTATAGTCAAAGGACAACTTGTAAGAGCAGCTAGGATGGTGTCAAGGGATAGTGAATTTTTGGAAGAGTATGATTTCATAGCCAATTTATTTCTGGATCGAGGTTATCCAGAAACCTTGATTGATGAGTTGTGTTTTGAATTTAAGACCAAGAGAGCTAATTGCTATTTTTCTTCTATCTTGAGTCATGTTGTTTCTGAAATGAGTCATTCACCATCACCTGTATGCCCTGATTTTCAGGGAAACTTGTCCAGGTCCAATTTTATTTTAACTTTTAATACAGATGCCAATAACATAGTTACTATAATTAAGTGGAACTGGCGATTACTATCCTCCGAGTTACTCAGAGGTCCAATTTTTGATAAAGCCCCATTGATAACATACAGAAGGGACCTTAACATCAACAAATATTCTGGAATCTACACGAAATTCAGTAACACCAAGATCAGGGATGTATAAATGTAATATGTGCAAGTATTGTAGATTTGTCCAGGCAGGTACAGCCTTTACAGTTAAGAACAGGAAATTCCTCATCAGGGGACGTTTCACTTGTTCCAGTACCCAAGTGGTATACCTTACTCAATGTTCATTATGCCCCAGTTTTTTACATTGGCAAGACTGAGAGGAAATTCCAGGAAAGAATGTATGAGCATTTGTATGCCATAAGAAGAATGAAAATGGACAATGCTTTGGCTATGCACATTCAGAACAATCCAAACCATGGTTTACATTTATGGTTATAGATCAACTGTATAATACCAATTCTTATGGACCTGAGACATATAGATTAGAATGTAAAGAGCTTCTTTGGCAATTAAGATTGGAAGCATATCACCCCCCTGGTCTCAACAGCTCGTTATCCATTAGTTGTTTTTTAAAACTTAAAAGTTTGAAGAGGTGACTAGCTGTTTATTCTCACAATTTCTTTTTTTAAATGAGAGTCAAAAAATGAAAAATGAGAGTCGACAAATTAATGGTTTCATAACTCTTTATTAGAGAACAGTGGTGGAGGGTTAATAGTCATCAGTTATTGTTATGATTATACATTATGATCATTATTTTACAATATATATAATTTATTCATATTTTATTATTTAGTAATTTTAGGTCTAGATAAGATAATTTTTAGACCTGTTTTATTTAATGACCGTATTAAACCTATACTGAGTAGCCTAAATTCATGTTATGTTATATTATGTTGTTATATTATATTATATGTTGCATGTCATATTTTATATTTTTATATTTTTATTATTTAGTGAGATATGATTAATATTATATTCTTCTTGGGTAGCTGTTCTAGTTATTTGGATGCTTAGGACAGTATGCATTAATTATTATATTTATATTCATTATATTAGTTGTTTTACTTGAAAGCAGGCAAGATACAATGTATGCATAGGTAATTTTTGATTAGGAATCATCGCACTACCATTATTAGTATTTATGCTGTAGGTTGAACATCGTTATTTTATATATTTATCTACTTTACATAGTTTAATCAAAATATTGGGCTTTTTTCTTTCATTTTCAAATCTTGTTATTGCAGTCTCTGTGTATGAATTTTTTATTATGTTACTAGAGAATTGCAAATGCACCTTAGCTGTGATCTGTACCTTTAAGGAGCTAAAGGGAGAGCAAGGGGCGTGGTTAAGTGTTTCAGTGCTGGTATTTAAACTCACTTGTAATGGTGTGAATGTTTTGCTTGTCTGAATAAGTTAGTGCATGGTACTAACGAAAAGCTTTTACAGTGGCTTTATAAAATTTGTTGTTTTTCATGTTTTTTACGTTTTGGACTGGCCTGAGTCGAGTTCTTAGCTTTTGAATTTGCGGTGGTTTTCGCTAGTTTATTTCCTAGAATAATTTCTGCTACTTTATGAATATAATATTCTGCATGGCTGTTATTCTTCTTGATTATCTGCATCTAAAATCCCACTTCCTTTATTTCTTGGTTTCTGGTTTTATCATCATACCTTCCCACTTTATATCTTCCTGCTTGTGTTCAGATATTGTTAAAAACAAAAATTGTTTTACTTGGTTACTTTTTCTTTTTTTCCTTTGTGTCCTCCTAAACATTAATGTCATGAAGGAAGGGTATAAACTTTCCAGTCCACCCACAAGTTTAAGAAAGTCAACAAAAGTCCAGTCTTTCTCTGACATTTTTTTCTTGTAAAGCCATACTTCACAAATGTGTGTGATGCTTTATAGTCTCACATGTATTCACTAATTTCAATGTTGCTTATCGTATTCTTATTCATTTCCATTTCCCAGCACCAGCCTCTCGTTCAAGTAAAAGGTACTCTAGATTCTTTTAGTTTTCTACTATGCTTTCTCTTAAGTGGAACATTCAGAAGGTTTCACTGGCAATGTCTCTCTATGAGCTTTATTGTCAAAATAATGACAAGCAGAGTCCCCTTCTGTTTGTTAGATTATTTTTTTTTTGGACAAACTTTAGTATTTCCTCCTTAGTCTGTTCTGATTCAAAAATGTCTTTGATCCTCCAGGAAAAATTATTCTGAAAACAGCTGGATACAGCAGCTTGAATCTCACACCTTCCTCTCTACATTCCCTGATTGCTAGGATAAATTTGCTTCTCTTCTGTTCTGCCTGGGTACAGTGAATAATAATTTTTTTACAGACACTCTAGTCTCTAATTTTTAATACTTACCCTTCTGCCACAGTTTTTTCAGGATCAACTCTCTCTGCTGGTACGATTGTATATTTTCTAATCCAGGTCTTGGTTGTTTACTCATAGCCAGGTTTGGAGCATACGCACTATGTGCCATTTCAGTTAACAAATCCTTCTGTGGAACAAAAGTCCAGTTGCATATTTGTTCTTTCATGAATTTAATACAGTGTGCTATTTTCACTTTCTCTGGTAAAGCAGAAAATCTTAGTTACTCTGTGTGCTCTGTCCTCTAACTCCACCATTTTGTGAAACATTTCTTCTTGAGAAGTCTCGTACTCGGCCTGTTTTTTCTTTATTTTGACCTCTGATTTTTTTTTCAGTTTCATCTATTCATCTGGATAGCTGCTTAAAGTTTTTCATTTTTCCAGCCTTTTATAGGTTCTCATAGGTTGGTACTAGGTTATCAGCCCTAGGGCCTATACAAGCCTAGCCATAACTATTCCCTGGCTATTTCTTCCCACAGTATTTACTTTTGTTATTTGAGTTGATACACTCCTTCAGTGTTACATTTGTTTTAATCAGCTCTGAGTACATTTGATATATTCTCTTCTGTGAATTACTGAAAACCACCTCTTTTACCAAAACTGTTGCTTGATCTGCTTTTTCCTGAACAGCTGCATAATTCTTTGCAGCCAGTGTTGTTCCACCTTTTCAAGTTGATTTTCTTTCAGGCTGTTTTAAGTTTCTTCTTCTGGCAGCCAGGCAGTGCACTCACAAGCCAATAGCTGAATTTTCCTAAAGCCTGCAGAATTACTAGCTGTTGTTTCTCAGTTACTTTTTTCATACCTTGGAGAGCTGAAATTAAGCTGTTGATCAGTATTCAGCCATCTTAAAAGTCCAGCTTTGATTCAAGTTTTGGAATGTAAAGTAGTATTTTTTTGCAGCAGCGTTATTTTTTTTAGTGAGGTCCTGGCATTGTCTTAATGTCTGGTGGCTCTGTTGTGTTTTGTTTTAACCAGGGTTTCCAGGCTCTATTTTTTTGAGAGATTAATTTTTTAGTTGCTTGTGCTATTCATGGGGCAGGATTTACTTTTACACTCTTTTCCCCCTCATTGGGTCTATTTTGTTGAGTGTATTAAAACTTACCTGATTAAATTCCAGTGTTGGTTCATCTAATGGTATGTATTTCCATCTGTTCCAGTTAATTTGATTGTGAGGTTGATGTGAATGCTTGCTTGTTGAATTTTCTGATGTTGCAAACTGTCATAGTGGTGTTTTGAGATAAATATATGGGGTGCCTATAGGCATAAATTTGGTGATGGTCACTAAGTGTGTCTGAGAGAGTGCTGGTGGATCTAATTTTACTAGGAGTAAATGCTAGAATCTAGTTCCTTATTGATGTATAATTGTGTCTATTGTATCTGGTGGGGGTGATGTTAAGCTGTGTGAATCCATGTAAGTTTATTAAAATTTGCTCTTGGCGATGGAGTTCCAGTCTATGTTAATTAAAATTGTTTCCTGGAGGGATGTTACTGACTACCCAGGATGATGATATTGCCTGGGATAATGTGTTGAGTAGGGAAGCAGATGCTTGTATGGTTAAGCTTGAAGAAGAGAATTAGTTCAGCATTATTGAACTCTGGAACGGTGTGTTAGTAGGGGCTAAGTTGAAGTTTTTAAGGATAGAAAATTGCTACCCTACCTCCTTTTTTACCTTTCCTGTCAGTATGAAGTATATTATAGCTTTTGGAAGTAAGTCTTCATCTCTGGTTTCTGGCTGTAATCAATTTTCAGTTATGGAGAGGATGTCCTTTGCATGATAGTGTCATTGTGGGATTGTGGAGTGAGAAGATTTCATCTTTAATGCACTGCACTTTGAATTTTCAGTGCTAAGGATTAAAGGATAGTCACTAGTTTATTTTTATATGGCAATTTGTAAAGCATTTCTTTATTTTTTGTATTTTGTGTACTGCTTAGGGTTAAAATGAATAATCTGAATACATATGCTTTGTAGGATTTATTGAAGTATAATTGTTTGCATGAGTGTTCTGTCTGTAAACTGTATATGAAGAAGACTGTATCTGAGGGTGGAAAATGTTAATTATGTAAAGCTTTATGAGTTCAGAACTATTACTGAGGGCAAAGTCACAGTCCCAAAAATAAATGTGTTATTGTATGAACTATGAAGCTATTCATGCTATTTATAATTATGTTATGAATTGAATAAAACGATTGTGGGGTTCGCAGTAACAAGGCTAATATTTCAAAGCATGTTATTGAAATGAGCTTTATAGTGAAGTTGTATCTAACACAGATTCAGTTCTCAGTATTGAGGATATCATTTCAAAGGCTGATACTGTTATTTATCTTATAGGAAAGGAAGTTGTACCTTACAATAATTCAGACAGTCCTACAGTTGATAATACCTTAAAAAGGAACTCTTGTTTGTCACATAGACAAGTTATCGAGAAAAAAAATATAAGAAGAAATGTAAGAATCTAAAGGGAATAAAAAGAAAAAGGGTACCGTAATAGCAACAGTCTTAGTTTCATCTTCTGATTAGCGTGTCTGATTGTTACTGAAAACTCGAACTTCATATGGTCGAGACCATATGATTGAATTTTCAGAAACACAAAATTCCGAAGTTAAAGAAAAAAAAAAAAGAAAAGTCAAACATTGTTTCTACAGGGGGACAAGCCCCCCTGCACCCTCCCGACTTAAATATACCATCCCCGTGGTCACACTATAGCGAGGAAACGGGAACTCTCCCTTTCTGCACTTCTGCATGCAAAGCAGAATGGAAGATTTCCCTTTTCCCCACTGTAGCTCGATCTCGGAGTTGGTATATTTAATGAGAATTATGATGAGGACTGCCCTTCCCCAGAAGAAACTGTTTGTCTTTTATATTTTTCTTATTTAACTTCGGAATTTTGAGTTACTGAAAACTCGATCATATGGTCTCAACCATAGGAGGTTCGAGTTTTCATTAACTCGACATTCTGAAGTGAGAATGTTGAGTTACTGAAAACTCAAACTTCATATGGTCGAGACCATATGATCGAGTTTTCAGTAACTCAAAATTCCGAAGTTAAATAAGAAAAATATAAAAGACAAACAGTTTCTTCTGGGGGGGAAGGGGCAAGTCCCCAAGCACCCCCCTACTTAAATATACCAACTCCGAGATCGAGCTACAGTGGGGAAAAGGGAAATCTTCCATTCTGCTTTGCATGCAGAAGTGCAGAAAGGGAGAGTTCCCGTTTCCTCGCTAACTCAGTAACTCGAAATTCCAAAATTAAATTTAAAAAAAAGAAAAAAGTCAAACACATAATATCTGCGAGGGGGACAAGCCCCCTTGCACCCCCCTATTTAAATATACCAACTCCAAGATCGCACTACAATGGGGAAAAGGGAAATCTCCCATTCTGCACTGTATGAAAAAGTGCAGAACTGGAGATTTCACGTTTCCTCACTATAGTGCGATCATGGAGAATGGTATATCTAAGTAAGGAGGGTGCAGGGGGCTTGTCCCCCTGCAAAAATTGTGTTTGACTTTTTCCTTTTTCCTTTTTTTTTTTTTTAACTTCGGAATTTTGAGTTTCTGAAAACTCGATCATATGGTCTCGACCATATGAAGTTCGAGTTTTCAGTAACTCAACATTCTGAAGTGAAACCATAGATATATTTTATATATATATATATATCTATATATATATATATATATATATATATATGTATGTATATATATATTAAATATCAAAAGTAAGCCCTGAATCCAGGAGCCGGCAGGGCAAAGCTAATCACAGTGGTATAATCCAAGGCACAGTACAATATACAGTCACTAAGAAGTTAGAGATCGGTTGAACGCCAGAAACACTTTATTCAGCTATAACAGCAAGCACTTTCGTCTCTGTCAGTAAAATTTTAGTGACTGTATACTGGATTGTGCCTTGGAATACTCCACTGTGATTAGCTTTGCCCTGCCGGCTCCTGGATTTGGCGCTTGCTTTTGCTATTTAGTTTTTGTGCTTTTGACTTGTATGTATATATGTGTGTGTGTGTGTGTGTGTATATATATATATATATATATATATATGTGTGTGTGTGTGTGTGTGTGTGTGTGTGTGTGTGGTGGTGCTGCGGTAGCGTTGTTGCCTCACAGTAAGACATTGTCCTTTTCAATTCTCAGCTTAAGCGTCTTCTGTGTGGAGACATGCGTGAATGGATGTACCTTCATTGAAGGTTGTGCGTCAGAGCTGGCAACTCGGCACGTAAAAATCTACTGCCAATCATAAGCAGACCAGAGTTCCGCTGTGGCGACCCCTAACCGGGAAAAGCCGAAAGCACAACAACATCATATATATATATTTTCAGGTATATTTGAATTCCAATAGGTTTGGAATTAATTTTTCTGGGAAGTTAGAGTTGTTTACGATAGATTTTTTGGATGTAAGTATTACTAAAGCCATTGATGGTACAATAATAACTTCCTTATATAGAAAACCTTTTTCCAAGAATTCTATATTACATGCTAATAGCTGCCATCCACCCCATACAATAAAGAATATACCTAAGGCACAATTCAAGAGAATCAGGACCATATGCTCTGATGTGAATGATTACAGACAAAAAGCAAATGATTTAACTTTAAGGTTTAAAGCTAGGGGCTATCGAA